>NC_034010.1:22741700-22973296 GCF_000346465.2 Prunus persica
GGTGCCCATTTTCTTGACAGTTTCCACGGGCGATCGATGGGGGATATCTCTTCGTCCCAAAGTCCAATTCTTGCCAACATTAAATTTGGAGCTTTCACATGAAAATTGGAGTAACTCACACAACCACTGAAATCTAAATAAAGTAGACTTGGAGTCCAGATTGTGACCTTCACACTTTGATGGCATCCTACTAACAAAATACTTTTTAAGTGGTAAGCATAGATGTCGATATATCTCAAGTTATCAGATTTTTTCAGGCACATCTCCGCAAGCGGAAATTGTAATGAAACGAGGGTAAAACATTCAAGATTCACAGATTCTCCAACTTCAACTTTCCGAGCCGTGCAATCCATAACCTCCAACGATTTGAGACTGGAACTTGAAACATTAAATACGGAATCCTCAAAAGAACATGCAGCTAGTGACAAGGACTCGATGGAAGGGCACTCCCACCGAATTAAGGAGAAGAGAGCATATTTATCGAAGAAGACACTTGCGAGGCACACGGTTTTCAAAGAGGGAAGAAGGCTTGTGTATACGGTGGGCTTTTTATTCTCCCGTGCTCCAATGTTAGAGCAGTCAAAGATTTTGCATTAAAAAAGGTCCTCCGAGATATGAAGTGGTAAAACGACAACCCACGATCCGAAGGATTCCAATCCAACTTACTAATTCTGAGGCAGATATCTAACTCTTTCACACTGTCTCAAATGAAAAGTCCAACCATTTATTTATAAGGGTTACGTCGTCTTTAGCTGAGTACCATTCCATGTGGATTTTCAGTTTATCCAAGACATCTTTCTGGTTCTTGTGTTCTTGACGATATTCCAAACACTTTGCCAAGATGTTGTTGACGAACCTTTTATGTCGAAGTAAGTTTTCGGTGTCAACGACGTCGTTGTGGCGAAAATAATTGTCAGGGTTACCGCCCTCGTCGAAATCTAGCGAGGGAAGGAGAGACCAGACACCTTCCCATTGCTTGGAAAGAGAGCTCGTCCGGACTGCAGCTTTGGTGGGGAGACGTCGGAGAATTTGGTAGATCATGTCGTCAGGCAAGTAAGGCCTGTAATTTTGGTTGGTGACCATGGCGTTTTGATATTGATCTTCTTCTTTGTGTTTGGGTTTGCCCTGCGCACTCGTTTTCTCCTTCCCACGGAAGCAGTGGCGGATCTGCATAATAAAATCTAATAATTTGAGAGAGAGAGAGAGAGAGAGAGAGAGTTGAGTGATTGACAAAAAATTGCATATGAGGTTGTAGGTTGAACGCCCCTTGTATACTGGGCTCTACATGAAAATCAATTTTAAATAGGAGAATCAACATTAATATTATCCTATTAAATTAATATAGAAAACCCAAAGCAATCGGGATATTTATTTATGTTTTATCAAAGAAAGATAACTTTATTGAAACCAATTGGGAAATATTATTATAAAAATAAATAAAAACAAAGGAGCCAAGCTTGCAAATGAGGACTAAGGGCACATTGGGTTCGCGGATTAGAGCCTTGGCAATGCATTCGTTCTTTTATTACTTCTTATTAGTTGACAAAATAAGTTTTATTAAAACTAGCCAGATTTTTCAACTAAAATGTTTAATTTTGTGTTGTTAGCCGTGCATGGCAGAAGCAGAGGTGAAACTTCAAATACAAAATTAATGGAAAACGTAAAATATAAGAAATCTCTTCTATTTGATATAGTTTTCCAGTTGTCAACAAGTAGTAATTGGGGCAATCAAATCAACAGCCGAAGCTGCTAACTACTTGGAACGCAATCCAGGGACATTCTTAAGCCCCATCTTGCCAAGAACAAGCTTGGGAATGGCTGGAGGATTATCCAGCCCCATGCTTCGGCTAAACTCGTTAGCAAGCTCCACAAGCCTATGCTTATCGCGCCCCACTTTCTTATTCGAATTGTAATACCCAAGCCACGCTTGATATGCTGCCTCTTTGTTCTTCATCTCCACTTTGGATAGCGCTCGTTCCACCTGTTAGATACAATGCCAACATTTAATTTTGGATAAAACTGTAAGCTTCGAGGAAAATGGGAAGAGAGAACTGAGAGAGATGGAGAAACCCACCTTCTTCGTAGTGTCTGGATCAACTGAAGGTACGGAACCCTTGGTTATTGGCAAATCCTTAATAGTGGACAAGAAGAATTCCTCCCAAGGAGCCAGTAACAATATTCCTTGCCCTTCTTTGCCTTTACGACCGGTTCTACCAAGTCGGTGTATATACTGTTGTCTATCAGCTGGCACGCCCACCTGTGAATGAAACAGAAGGGGGGAGGGGGAAGCTGGGTTTTAAATCCGCGACAGCTGAAGTTCCAAAAAATATTTATCGAAACTAACCTTGGGGCTTAAACAAAGGTAAAGAAACTGAAGTCTTGTTCAAATAAAGTAACCAGTTTTGCATTACAAATTAAATGCCAAATTCTGAAATGCCTAGGAACTCTGTAAAAGATTCATAAGGAGGAATAAAGCAACAAGATATATTTTTTTACCTTGTCAATGTGTTACAAGAATGCATCTAACAAGCAACAACTAAAATGCGAAGTCCTAAATATTGCAAGCTAAAAACAATGACAAATGGCCATGAAGTCAAGTGAAGTCTGCATAAGCTAATAATTGACATTGTATATTACCTGTATGACTAGGGTAACATCTGGATAATCGACCCCACGTGCAGATACATCAGAAGTTACAAGAATAAGACCCTTTGATTTCCGAAATTCATCAGAAACTCGGGTTCTATAACTCTGTGGCTTCCTAGAATGGATCTCCCTGACGTTCAAGTTCAGCTCACCAAGAAGGTCTGCAACCAATCGTGTGACCATAGCAGTAGTGCAGAATACAAGAACCTATGCAAAATAAAAAATGGCATGGTTTAGATAAGATTGCAATACTTGTGATAAAGACCACATGTTTTAATCAAGATTGTAGTAACGGTGGTAACATAAATGCCTTTCTGAAAAAAGTCCGTGATATTACCGATTCAATAAACTAGTCCCTAATGACAAACACTATCAACTGTTCAACCAAAAGTTTAGATGCATGAAGTCAGCAGCATGGGCTTTTGTGGTAATACAATGCATACCTTATATTCAACATCATCTGCAATATGCTCTTTAAGAAGAGCATATACTTGGGAAAAATGCTTGTCCAATGGAGTGACTAAATGCGTCTGTCTGACCTGAAATCATCCATTTCTTTTTAGAATAGAAATATGAACAATGCATAATATATACATATATACATATATACGTATATATATATATAGACATATACAAATACACACACACATAATATAAAAGAACCTACCTGTGCATGCGTCTCTTCACTGCCTTCTTGAACTGTATTGATATACTCATGATCTCTTTTTAAAGCAATGTGACATATTTGACGGACCTACAATCAGGAAAGATTGATGTTCACATGTAACATATGTATATGTAAGTTTCTTTTATTTTTTATCCCAAAAAATCACATTACCACACAAAAAAGTAGTGAAAGAAACCTCTTCTGGAACTGTGGCAGAAAACAGAAGTGTCTGCCGTTGTTTGGGGACATTTGAAATAATCCTTTCAATGTCTTTACGGAATCCCATATCCAGCAAATGATCAGCTTCGTCAAGTACAAGGACTTTGACACCCATCAGCCTAGTTGCGAAACCTGCGGTATTCTCAATGTGATCTTTGAGCCTTCCAGGTGTAGCTACAAGAATCTGCAAGTTTTTAATGTGTCAAATCACAAATAAACGTCTATAAACATGTATATGTTGACGTGAATTTTCATCTTTGTCCTTAGTTGGCACCATTATTACAGCATACTCGTAGCAAAAAGCCAGTATCAAATTTACTGGGAATTCATTAAGTGAAAATAATAACAGGAATGAATCCAGTAAATAGAACCTACTACCTTCATCCGACCTCTCCCTCTCAATTCAACCTTAATTCAACTTAATAAAAGCCACTTAACTATCCCATGATATTGCAGCGCTTTGTCAATGTATAAGCTCAGTTGATGATCGACAGTGAAGTGAATAAAACAGGACGTTACCGTAAATGACAAAGTCGTCCAGCAATGATTAAAATCTTACCTGGCAAGGGTTTGCTTGTATGCGTTTCTGTTCTAAAGCAAGTCTTGTACCTCCAATCACAACTTGAACGCCAATAGAAGGATGATACTTCAATAACTTATTGGCTTCTGCAGAAGCTTGACTTGCCAGCTCTCGAGTTGGGCATATTACAAGTACCAGAATTGGGGGTCGCTTTTGATCACGGGTAATAGGAGGTGATTTTACAACAACTTCAATTGATGGAAGCTGCAACAAAGAATTTCAACATCAAATAGGATGAAAAATCCCCTGCCGCTATATATATTAACAGTACAAATGCAGTGCCTTAAATAAATAAAAAGTAGTATGGACCATTCATTCACACAGACAGACACAAATGAGATGTCATACCAAGAACGCCACAGTTTTTCCAGTCCCTGTTTTAGCCTTGGCCAGAACATCCTTACCTAGAAAACATAATTAATTAGAATAAGCACTTTAATAAAATGGACACACATGGCAGAACAATAAACTCTAAAGGGCTAAAAAAAAACCAAAGAAATAACAAACATACTTGACCTTATGGTTATTGCGGATTAAACAATGGAATTGATGGTTACTGGGGTCTTACAGTAGTCATCTCAAAGACCCATTGTTAAAAAAAACAGATGGGTACTGGGATTTTATAGTAGTTATTGTAAAGTTTGTGCAACATTTTGTAAAGAAACAAACAAAAACAAACCTTTGAGTATTACTGGAAGAGTAGCCTCCTGTACTACAGTCATTTTTTCATATCCTGCATCCTTGATTCCTTTCAAGGACAGTGGAGAGACAGAACATTGATCAAACCTGAAAACATTCAAAACAAGTTAAACAAGAAACGTGTCCCCAAATTCATTATAGAAATGGTGATTTATATATACCGAGATTCACTCAAATAAGAGTCAGAGCTTCCAGGTGAACTTTTCGGCAAAACCTTTACGCTCACTTCATTATCCGAACCAAACAAAGAAGTTGCACTTTTTTCTCTTAATACTCCATAGCCATCATCATCAGAAATAGCAGTATCACTCTCTTCCTCACTAAGAAAATCCTCAATCCTAACACCGGTCGGTTTTTCCTCCTCCTCTTCAGTATCATCCATCACACGCAATGTTTTACCAGTCCCTCTTCCACCGCTTCTTAGACCCTCGACACCTCCATTCCTAGTAAATGAATCCGCTTTCAAATTTGAATTCCCGCGATTATTTCTGCGCGGAAACAACCCGTCTTCCTTATCATCATCACTCTGAAATTTGTTATCAAACCGCTTACTTATCCCTGAATTTCTCGAAAAATATTCATTTGGGTTAGGAAATCTTCGCCTGCTCGAATCACCAAACTCGCCACTTGAATTTGAGTTCCCGCGATTGTTTCTGGGTGGAAATGGTCTATCTTTCTTATCGCCCTCAGATTTATTATCGAACCGCTTACTTATACCTCCATTTCTCGTAAATGACTGATTTGGGGACCGAAAATCTCGCCTTCTAGACTCACCAAAATCGCCCGAGTCACTCTCTCTCCTGCTCTTTTTAATCGGATAAGACTCTCTGTCAGTACCCCTCTCTCTAACCCTACCTCTACGACCCTCCAATTCGTCCTCTCGTCCTCGGGGCGAGTCACTCCTCAACTCGCTGACCCAGTCACTAAGCTCAGCCTCGTCCTCTATCAGGCTCTTCGAAGCTCCACCAGCCCTTCTCTCATACCCACGTGGCAACTCGGAGCCCGACCCGGTTCTGGGGCCTCGGAAGGCACGAGTCGAGAATGCCCGCTCAGTCTGCAACGAACGACGAAAACCTAAGCCCATGTACCTCAGCCTCAATGGGAAGACCCGAGACAAAATGGGCACGGCCCGAGAGGACGAAAGGGTAGGCGCGAACTTCATGGGTGGGAAATGGGTCGCCGGAAGAGAAGTGCTGAGGAGTCGGAGTTGGGGTAAGAGTCTAACGGGCATGAACGTAGTCGAAAATGACGTCGTTTTCATGGAGGTTCTTGTGGTGGAAAGGTGTGAGAAGTCCCCGAAATGGGGATTTAGGGTTTAGGGTTTTACGAAATGCAAGTGATCATTTTTATAGTTTAGGATAGGATAGGGTTGGGTTTAGGCTCCAAACATAAACGACACCGTTTTTAGTCGAGTGCTAGTGTGTATAAACCCACACCAGAGACGTCCGGTCCTTTTTGCTTTTTCAAAGGCTGGCCCGTCATAGACTCAGAATTTTGTCAAAACTAGTCTTGGCCCAAATAAACATTTGTTTGCTGCCAATGAGACACCAAGCATTTCACATCACCAAATTTGGCCAACCATAAATTACAATTTTTTTTAAAAAAAAAATTGACAATGCAAATATGTAAGGGACGGGAATCAAACTCGAGTGCAAGGAGGCGGGCATACTACCTTGACGAACTGGCCTAACTCACATGTACTATAAATTTAATTATTTACCCACAAAAAAAAAATGGAGGAAACAATTCACTACGCACTAGACAGGGTGAGGTCGAATTTACCACCCTCATATCCATCCTCGATTTCCTGTCTCTAGATACGAATCTATTAGATATGCATGTCTCTAATATAAAATTATAACCACAAAAAAAGTATAAAATAAAATAAAAATTAAACATGTAATTTTTTTTTTCAAATCATACGAGATGGCAAAGAGGAAAATAATGTGTAGCGGCAAAACCCTACAAGCGATGTTTATTAAAATCAATAATGAATGACTAACAACCGTTGATTAATGTCAAGCTTATAACCAAGTTTTAGAAAGACTAGGAAGTGGCCCGACACAACTCTTGAGTTGTTAAAAGCAAAAACCAAAATTACCAAGAGCATGGACAAAAGTCACATAAGCATGAAGTAGAAAGAAGGTAGAAGATAAAGATGATATGAATGAAAGTGGTCCTTGCCTCCCTCCAATAATTCCCTAATAGGTCTGAACAACCTTCGGGCCCCTAACGTTGCTACAAACAAACAAACACAACAAAACCTTTTATCAAAGAGGTTTTTTTTTTTGGATTCAAGAGGTGTCTGAGTTGTCTGTTGCATACTAAGAAATTAGATTGGACGTCTTGATGCATACAATACGACTTTTTATATAATCTGCTTTTTTCTATAATGCTTTTCAACCTGAACCAGTAATTTCCAATACGATGCTGCCACGTTGCTGCTCATAAAAACCGACTTTTTAGAATTTGAAAAAGGAGCAGGCAAAAGACAAAGGTATTTCTGCTCCTTCGCAGCATCATTTTCTAAGTCTGTGTTGTTGTGTTCATGGTTGAAAAGAATGCTTAAATCAAATTCAAAATTAAAGACTAGTACGGATGAGAATCAAATATTTACCTCTAGTATAGAATTCTGGTGAGAGCAATTTTTTAGTTTATTAGAATTATATTTCTTTTCTTTTTGTACAGATATTATGTAATTAGGTTTTTATCTTGTTTCCTAGTTTGACCTTACTAAGGTTACATCATTGTACTATAAATACATTCTTTTAGAGAATGAAATACAACCTGAAAAATATTCTACTCATATTGTTTGACTTGGTATCAGAGCTAACTTTTCTGGTGACCTGTGTGTTGTGCCCATCCGTGTTCTATCCCCATATTTTTTTTCTCTACCTGTACCATGTGTGCCCTCCTGGGTTTGTGTGTTGTGTTGTAGTGTTCGTGTCTCTATTGTGTTTGTGTCATTTCTGTCTTTGTGCATATGCTGTGTTTCGTTGTATATTCTGTCATGATATGTTGAATTTCTGTTGCAATCATGGGTGATAACTCCATTGTTGCTGCTGTTATTGCTGCCTCTATAGATTTATGTGTTTCTGATTCTATTACAGGTACTGACTCCAATACTTGGATAATTGACACTGGTGCTTCTGATCATATGACTTATGATGCTAAATTTTTTAATGAGTTGTCTAGTAACACTCGTGACCCATACATAACTAGTGCTAATGGTTTGCCCTATCCAATTACTGGTGAAGGCACAATCTCTCTCACTCCTACTCTGTCCTTGTTTCATGCGTTACTAGTTCCCAATATCTATTGTAACTTGTTATCTGTTGGTCAATTACTTGAGTCTTGAGACGATTGGGCATGGTAAACGAATAGGGGGTTATATTATTTGACATTGCCTTCTGCACCAGTTCATGATCGTGTCATTAATATTATTCAAAGTTGCAGTGTCAAAGACAAACATCAAATTTGGTTATGGCATCGTCGCTTGGGACACCCGTCATTTAGCTACCTTAAGCGTCTGTTTCCATCTTTATTCCGCTCTTGTGATGAGTCCAGTTTTATGTGTGAGATATGTATTTTGGTCAAGAGTCATCGCACTGTGTTTCCTTTGAGTGATAGTAAAACTGCAAAGCCTTTTAATTTAGTGCATTCTGATGTGTGGGGTCTGGCTCGCTTTACTTCGAATGGGTTTCGTTGGTTCGTCACATTTATTGATGATTGTACCCGACTCACTTGGGTTTTCGTACTGAAAATAAACATGATGTTGCTTCCATCCTTCCAGAGTTCTGTACTATGGTGTCTACTCAGTTTCATACTCGGGTCAAAGTATTCCGGACTGATAACGGAGGCGAATGTGTGAATAACACTTTGGCATCTTGTTTTCATGCTCAAGGTATTATTCACCAAACGACAGCCTCATTTACTCCTCAGCAGAATGGTATGTCTGAACGCAAGAATTGTCAGTTACTTGAAGTTGCCCGCTCCCTTATGTTGGACATGTTTTTTCTCCATTATCTTTGGGGCCATGCTATTTTATCTGCTGCATATTTGATTAATCGTACTCATAGTCGGGTTCTTGATTTCAGGACTCCACATGATGTGTTTGGTGACCATATTTCCCCTGTCTCAGTCTCCAAGTTACCCCCTAAAGTTTTTGGATGTGTTGCCTATGTTTATGTCTACTCTCATCAACGGAGTAAACTTGATCCTTGTGCTATGCGATGTGTCTTTATTGGTTACTCGTCTATTGAAAAAGGTTATAAGTGCTATCATCCACCTACCTAGAAGGTGCATGTTACTTTGGACGTGACTTTCCATGAAGAAGTGCCTTATTATGTTTCTCCCTCATCTCCAATTCAGGAGGAGAGGGGGAGTGAATTGGAGAGTTTTGGATTGGAGAATGATGTGTTTGAAGATACTGCTCTAGGGAAGGAAACGACCGGTCGCACTGAAGTAAGTGACCGGTCACCCATATCTGAAAATGAAACTTGTGGTCCCTGTGAAGAAGCGACTGATCGCCCTTTAGAACTCGATCAGTCGCCTATATCTGGAGATGAAGCAAATGCTCTCGATGTCAAAACGACTAGTCACACTGAAGCAAGTGACCAGTCACCTATATCTGATGACAATGATTCTTGTATGGATGCGTTCGATGCAATATCCCCCTCTGCCATGCCAGTGCCCCAATCTACTCGTAATAGTGAATCAAGTGAGGTAATTTCTAATGATTTATCTGTGTCTATTTATCAGTTATCCCCACGAACTACTTGTGGGAAACCTAAAGTACAATATTTTCCTGATATACATGTCAAGTCTAGATATCTCATTAGCCATTATGTGTCAACTCATCGTTTGTCTAAGTCATAAGCATCATATTTATGTCAATTATCTAGTGTATGTGTGCCAACTAAGCTGCATGATGCTTTATCTAACCCCAAATGGATGGATGCCATGAATGTTGAAATGGATGCCTTGAACAAGAATAAAACATGATATTTAGTTCCTTTGCCACGAGGGAAGAAAGCTATTGGATGCAGATGAGTGTTTACTTTGAAGCATAAAGCTGATGGTTCTATTGATCGTTACAAGGCTAGATTGGTAGCAAAGAGTTATACTCAGACCTATGGAGTGGATTATTTAGAGACCTTTGCTCAAGTGGCAAAGCTCAATATTGTGCGTGTATTATTGTCCCTGGCTACTAACTGCGACTGGCCCTTATTACAATTTGATGTCAAAAATACATTTCTACATGGTGACCTCAAGGAGGAAATTTACATGGATCTCCCTCCTGGTATTCCTATAACCTCTAAGGAGGGTGTTGTGTATAAGCTATGAAAGTCTTTATATGGATTGAAGCAGTCTCCAAGAGCGTGATTTGGGAGATTTGCAGCATCTATGAAGAAATTTGGGTATGTACAGAGTAACTCAGACCATACTTTGTTTCTAAAGCATCATAAAGGTAAATTGACAGTTTTAATTATTTATGTTGATGATATGATTGTGACTGGAGATGATCAGGCAGAAATAAAAAATCTTCAAAAGTATCTGGCTTTCGAGTTTGAGATGAAGTCATTAGGTGATTTGAAGTACTTTCTTGGGATTGAAGTTGCCAAATCTAAACATGGTATCTTTCTGTCTTAAAGAAAATTTATTTTGGATTTACTTGTAGAGACTGGAATGTTAGATTGTAAACCAATTGATACCCTTAGTGAACAGAATTATAAGTTGGGGTTGTATCCTGATCAAGTCCCTACAGATCAAGAGCGTTATCAACGACTTGTAGGGAAATTGATTTATTTATCTCATACACGTCATGATATTGCATATGCAGTGAGTGTAGTGAGTTAGTTTATGCATTCTCCTAGTGAAGATCATATGAGTGTTGTGATGCGCATCTTGAGGTATCTGAAAGTAACTCCTAGAAAGGGGTTAATGTTTTGCAAGTATGGTCATACAAATGTGGAAGGGTATACAGGTGCTGATTGGGCTGGTTCAGTCACTGATAGACGTTCTACGTTTGGGTATTTCACATTTGTTGGTGGTAATCTTGTAACTTTGAGGAGTAAAAAGTAAAAAGTGGTGTCTAGGTCTAGTGCCGAGGTCGAGTACTGTGGGATGGCTCAAGGTGTGTGCGAGTTACTATGGTTGAGAAGATTGTTGAGAGATCTTGGGTTTGGACCCTCAAAAACCCATGGATTTGTAATATGATAATAAAGCTGCAATTGCAATTGTGCATAACCCTGTGCAACATGATCGTACAAAGCACATGGAGGTTGATCGACATTTTGTTAAATAGAAGTTAGATGCTGAAATTATTTCTTTTCCGTTTATATTATCCGAGTATCAACTGGCAAATCTTCTTACGAAAGCTTTGTATACTACGGTCTTTCTCAACTTGTTTGACAAGTTGGGCATGCGTTACATCTTTGCTTCAACTTGAGGGGGAGTGTTAGCGTGATCCTAGCTTAATTAGAATATTTATTTCCTAGTTTATTAGGATTATATTTCTTTCCCTTTTGTACAGATATTGTGTAATTAGGTTTTTATCTTGTTTCCTAGTTTGACCCTACTAGGGTTACATCCTTGTACTATAAGTACCTTCTTTTGAAGAATGAAATACAACCTGAAAAATATTCTACTCATATTGTTTGACTCAAATGCCTATACTAAACACGTTTTCTACATGGTATTAGCCTAAATCCTAGGATTATCTCATCTGGATCCTACCTCTCATTTTCTCCTCACTGACAGCCCCTATGGTGTCCACCGATTCTTCCTCTTCCTCTTCCACCATGCCCTCCCTCCCAAACTCCTCACATTTCATCAAACTTATCGATTCTAATTATCTTCCCTTTCTTCGCCAAATCAAATCCTTTCTCGTTGGCCATGATTTATGGAAATTTGTTGATGGTACTCATCCCCAACCCTCTACTACTATAACTCTTCCCATCACCTATACAAATACCACCACCACCGCCACTCTTATTCAACCTAACCTCGCTCATGCCCTTTGGTATCAACAGGATCAACTCCTAATTAGCTATCTCACAAGTACTCTCTCTAAGCCTATTCTTCATCCCATAATTGGCTACGACACTACGCGTGATATTTGGGATTGTCTCCAATACCATTTTTCTCAATCTTCTCAGGCCAATGAGACCATTCTCCGTTTTCAGCTTATGAATATGCAAAAAAGCTCTCAGACTATTGACCAGATACACAAATCTAAACCCTAATATGAAAAATTTATCCTGTTATAAAATATATGCATACAATATGAATTCGCACTATATAGAAAAAAATAAATAAATTATAATAATGGTTCTAAATACATACAAAGATGGGAGAATAGACATTATAGCTGTTGGTAGATTTTTGTGGCTTAGATTTGGTAGGTAAATGGAGTTCATATTAGTTGGTCGGCCATATAGAAATGTTGGCCTTTTCTTTCCTCTAAGTTGAGGGTATGACAAATTATTGTTGCTTTCTTGGTTTGATCTGAGAGATGAGACTCGTCTTAACTTGAGGGAAGACAAAGATCAGAAATTTAGTCGAGAAAAGTACCCAAACCATCATTCCAAGTCACATGGTTTTTCCAAACACATATATCTCCTTTACTCAACTTTCACGTTTGACAACCCCTCAAGTACTCACAAACGTGTTCAATTGTAGATCACTTATTCAATTGTAAAAATAAATATCTTTTAAGAAAAACAAACGAGATCTATATGGCTTATGAATTTGACTTATAAAAAAAAAAAACTTTTCAATGTTTTACGTGTTTTTTAATTAGGTGTTAACGAGGTTATTCGATACGAAATCTAAAATCTTACTGACCAATAATGTGGTATTACAAGATGATTTTGGCACTCCTCTACCGCTCACAAATAAGGAATGCATAATTACCCACAAATTATTTTACTATGACACTATGATTGTAGGAAAGTGGTCCTTGGCCTTTTGAAGAATAATATCTTGAATATCTCTGTTTACAAATGACGATGAAGAATCAGCTTGATGGGGTAGGAGATTTTTCCATGGTTTTGGACCACACTGATATTGGCCCCTCCCTCCTATCCTATGCATATATACAAAAATAATAGGTAAATAATTATGCACCACGCTGTGTTTAGCGTGGAGGCCAGAAAATGAGTGAAACAAAAACAACAATGAACAACTTGGATAGCATGCATTATTACAGCACTGTTGTCATTTTCTTATATGATCTTATTAAGACTGGTCTATAAATACACACCGCAAAACCCATAAATTTTGTTCTCTTTTCCATTATTGATGCTTAAATTTTTTCAATAATTTGTTGCGTTTTGAATAAGAATAATGCTACTCTTATCATATTTATATATCATATTTCTATACCATCTTATGTGGTAGTTGAGGTGGACAGCCACATCAATTAAAATTATTTAATTATTTCATTTTTTTTATGATTTATTTCAATATTTGTTTTTCTAATTGTCTTAATTAAAATACACTTCATTGATTTAATTGATGTGACATATAATATAGACATGCCACATCATGTTGTATAGAAATGTAGGATAAAAATGTGGTAAGTGTAGCATTACTTTATTCAAATGTCTGTTGCATTTAAAAACAATTCAACTTTTTGACTTATGTGTGATTTAGGACCCGTTTGGAACAGTTGTTAAATGAAGCACTTATTGTTATAAACATTTTCATTACAATAATGTCGAACTTTTTATTAAAAATTCAAGTGCTTAATTTTTCAAAAGTACTTGGAAGTGATTAGTGCTTCTCTAAAAAAATATTTTTATGATTCATAAGCATTTTTAAATTGTTGTACTAAGTGTAGTCATAAGCGTTTTTAGTTGTCAAAAAAAATACTTTCACCCCCTTTTAGAAGTACTATGAAAACTGAAAATATAAAATGGTAGCTATAGAACTGTTAAAAAAAGAGTAAATTGCCGAATTACCCCTCAAACTATCACTTAATTTTTTTGATTTCCCCTCAACTGTTTTTATTCAATTAAGAATACGCACTAATTTTTTGTTGCCAATGTCCCCCTTATCATCAAATTTCCAAACATTTCATCCATTTTTTTGTCAATATTGAGGGCATAGTTGTCCTTTACCGTAGGGGGGGAGAGAGAGAGAGAGAGAGAGAGAGAGAGAGAGAGAGAGAGGGAAGGGGCTGGTTTGAAGGTTCATACCAAAAAAAAAAAAACAAGAAGAAGAAAAAAGTTACAGAACCATAATGAACAGAAAAACGTAGGTAATGGTTGCGTTGAATTTGGGGGAGGAGGAAGGAAAGAGGGAGAAGGCTACGGAATGGACAATTTTGTCTTTAATATTAACGAAGAAATAGATGAAATATTTGGAAATTTGAGGGTATGAGAATATTGGCCAAAAAAAGTTAGGGCTTGTTTGGTATTCAACTTAGATCCAACTTTTTAAACTCAAAAACAGAATTTGAGTCCAAAATAAAGAAAACATGTTTGGTAGCCCTATTTTTAAAAACTCAAACTCAAGAACAACTAAAAAAACATCCCAATTATTAAAAACAAAAAATATCAGTTTTTTTTTAGTTTTTTTTCTAACAACCCACAAGTTCTCAAATTTTTAAAATTTAAAAATAGTTTTCAAGTTGCATACCAAACAAGTTTTTGAATCCTAAAATAGATTTAAGAACTCGATGTTTTTAAGAAAAATCAAAGTTTTTGAGTTCCCTATTTAAATAAGATACCAAACGTCCCCTTAATTTGTAAAAACCAAGTTAAAGGGAAATCGAAAATTAGATAATAGTTCGGGGGGGCAATTCAGGAGTTTACAAAAAATATCTACAGAGGGTATACAAAAGTGCACAATCGTCCCATAAAAATTAGCACAGTAAGTCACTAAAAGGGAACAAATAGAACTTTAACCTTTTTTAAAAAAGGTTTTATTATTCCCTTTAAGTAATAAAACAAATCGGGAAAACAAAAGGAGGCTGCTTTCGTGAGCCATGACAAGTGCCTGCGGCACAGAGGCCTCGTGAGCCTTGAACAGTGACCCATTCATTATAATTTCCTTACACCAACAATAATTAAAATAAAATCCGTACACTCGAAAAACCCCGTGTCCCAAGCCTATATCAACTGTTATTAATATTATTTTACTTTTTATATTTTTTTAGAAAACGTTTCCCTTTCGAGTAAGTTTCTCGCGTAATTCATTTTCCTGGAAAAAAAAAAAATTACATATCAAAATAGAAAGCAAAACTGTATAAAAGCCAAACCCAAATATCATCTCAATTCGGTGTGTGATTTTCTTCTTTTTCTATGTTTTTCTTTGTCTTTTCGAGTCTCTCTCTCTCTCTCCATCTCTAAGTCGCTTCAGCTTTACAATAATGCCATAGCTAGCAAGTTAGCAACCTTTCAACTCTTTCTTCTTCCTCAGTCTTTCGGTCTAAATATCATTCCAGGGCCTCCACCAATGTTTCTTTTTTATTTATTTTCCTTTAAGCGTTGATGGGGGAAGATTTTCTTAAGCAGTGCTTGAACTAATAGTAGCTAGCTGTAAATTTGAGCTTCCAAGTGTGTTTCTTTGTAGTTGCTGAAGCTTTTTTCTTTCTGCTAGAGACTGGTCTCTGCTGGATTTTTGCTGACTCTTCAGCTTGAAAGAGCAGCTGGGTTTTCTTAATTCGTCGAAATAAAGTGTCTTTGCCTGTATTCTTGGAGATTTGGAAACTGGGTTTGTGAGGTAATATATTATATGTCAGATCTTCACCTCTTCTTCTATTGATTATTTTAACTTATTGTGTGTATTCTCTCTCTCTCTCTCTCTCTCTCTCTCTCTCTCTCTCTCTCTCTTTCTCTCTCTCTCTCTGTGTTTGCAGACTGTATGTCTCTCTAATTTTAAATTTACTTCTCTCTAAAGATATTTATTAGTTTATTTAATGGCTAAGCTTGTATGTAATGTGTAAGGTAGCAAATTTTATAGACTTGGCTGAGATCTGATTGAAGTTATTTTTGTTTCTTAAATTCTTTATCTGCCTGAGATTTACAAGGTTGCACCTTTTTGTTAATGTACTTATAAATTTGTGAATTTTGTAGAGTTTCTCAGTTATTGAGAGTGTAAGGCATTCTTATATAGTATTAAACACTAGGATTTTGTGGTAACAAAGCTGGTTTGGTTTACCTTTTAAAGAGTATAGCAAAAAATAAAATTCCAAGTAAGCTTTGGATTCTGTTTTTGTTGCTCAGAATTGAAAACTCCAAAGATTTCAGAATAAAATTTGTCGGATTGGAAATACATCTATTGAGGTTTGGTGTTGTTAGTGTCATTGAAAAGAGGAAGCTACTTAAGCATCAATGCTTGTCATTGGGACGGTAATTCGCCGTTTTGTTGTGGTAAATCATAGCCAGTTTGGTAAATGAGTGTTTCTAGGCAACTATTATTAATAAAGCAGTTGGGATCTTCATTGAATTGTATAAAATTGAGTTTTTAATGCAATGTGTTGAAACATGATACATTAAATGTTTACCATATGTAGGCTTTCAACATAACTTTGTTCAAGTGTCTGCTTAATCTCTCTCTGATTGTTGCGTGCACTATTTGTGTATTTGCAGGCTTATAGTGGCCAATTTTCCTGACCAATATAGTAGATGAAACACCCCATAATGACTTCCAAATTTTGTTAATGATTTGCACTGAGCCTAGTAGGGGAAAAGTTTAGATGAGTGTTTCACAATGCAAAACATATCTGTGATCGTTATATTCCTGTAGAAACTTATAATCTAAATGCTTCTAAATTTTGACTAAGTATTATTTTACTGATAGAAGAGATCTTGCTTTGATGATTTGTGTTCTTAAGTGTTCAAGACTTTATTGACTCAATTATGCAAGTGGTTAAGCTTATGACTTTTTTGTCATTGATCTTCCATTCCAGGTAAAGACTGCATTAGTTTACATTGCTATTTAAAAGTGAATAAATTTTGATTCCTTAAACACGATCTTAGCTTGGAAGATACCAGAGTCATTCTAAAGAGTAAAGACATGTGGTCAACCTGCATTCAGCTGAAATGAAGACCTCACAGGTGTCACTTCATAATTTTTCATGTTGTTAGTGTGTCATATCTTGCACATACTACTTTTTACTAATATGAAAGTCCTATTTTGGGATGTGCAGAGCACTCAAGAAATCCAATCATCAAGTCAAGTTATACATGATTCACAAGGTGAAGTCAAAAACCAAACTACCGAGGCTCCTGCAACGGATTCAGCTTCTGTATCCACTTCAGGCAATGACAGTAAGAAAGTATCACGTCAAGATATCGAACTTGTAAGATATCAAATTCAACCTAATTTTGCAGTCTTTTCTTTCCTTTTTGTACATTTGCTATTTTATTCTCTTTTACTCTTTACTTTTTTTCCCCAAATAATGTTTGTGAAGTAGCTTGACTAATCTGTTTCTCATCTTTGTGATGGAATATTCTGCAAAATGAACGTTCTAGGTCCAGAATCTAATAGAGCGGTGTTTACAATTATATATGAATAGAGATGAGGTAGTTAAAACCCTCTTGACTCGCGCAAGGATAGATCCTGGATTTACAACTTTGGGTAGGCAACTTAAAACCTATTTATACTGTGATTACTGCCATTTACATGTTTATATTGCAAGTTGATTGATTTCTTAAAAGATGATCCTGACGTAGTTGTTTTCCATTAGCTATTGTAGATAGAATGTTCCAGAACTTTCATTTAAAATTTTCTCTCGCTGCCTTTCTTTTGGCATAGGGATCAATGACTCCATGAAGTGGAACTGGACATGTTATGATTATAACTAGACATATTACTACTACTATACATGACCTTTTCTCTTCTTACAAAGAGAAATTGATGAACAAATATGTAATCTCGAGAAGCTACATGCTTATCATTTTCTTTTCAAAAGTAAGTCGGAAGAAAATGCTGACTTGCTCTTTTTTCTTTTTTGGGATTTTGTTGATTCAGTATGGCAGAAGTTGGAAGAAGAAAATGCGGACTTTTTCAGGGCTTATTACATAAGGCTAAAACTGAAAAAACAAATCCTCCTGTTCAATCATCTACTGGAGCATCATTATCATCTCTCAAAGTATAATCCCATGTCTCCAAAGGTTCCTTTGGCCCCTATACAAAATGGGATTCATCCAATGCCTGGTAAGTTTTCCGCTTGCAGTAACATGGTGGTGGAAAAGCATGACTTAATCCTTTTATAATATTTTTTCCCCAAGCTCTTTAGCAGTAGCTCTACTTTATCCCCATTACTCCTTTGTTGGATGCATAAGGAAGGAATAGGGATCATAATTTGGTTTCTCAAGGCTAACAGAGCTGTGCTTCCTTCTTTAGAACTTTGGATAAACTCTTGCTTGACTTTAGAAGTTAAAATGTGATTCTAGATAGTGAGTATTAAAGCATTATTGTTTCTGTGAGTTCTATTGTGGGTACAGATCTATATAAGCCTGCGAGTTTGCGGTAATGTGTAATTTGACATTTCTATATAATAGTTTTCCCCAAAAAAAGAAAGTGCTCACTGCCACTTGTTTGCAGTGCAGTTAACAACTTACCAATGGGATACCCTGTCCTTCAGCAACCTCCAATGCCAGCAGCAGGTCAACCCCATCTTGATTCCATGGGCTGTGGAATATCTACTGTCATGTAGTTTAATGGAGGAACCTGCACCTAGCAACTTTCATCCCATGCGGATAAATTCTGGGGAATGAGTGAGAATTTGTTCCTTTGCCCATTTTTCCCTTTAATTTACCTATTAAACATGGACATTAATTTGTTTCCAAAACCATAAAGAAGCTTGGTGTCCCTCTGATATCCCCCTTCCCATTCTATAGAAAATACAATTGTCCAAGCATGTTCTTTTCCCTGGGGAACATGTTTATTGGATGACATTGGCTTGTCTGTGCACCTGTATCCTGTTTTGTTTGATAGAAATGTTGCTAATGGCAGCTGTTTTTTCTCCTTTTTGTAAGTATGATGATGGACTGCAGCGGTGCTGATGTGGTTCCTGTCATTCCACCAAACAGTGCCATGTCATCCATGTCAGAGATTCCTGTAAGTCCTACATCAGTTGCATCCAGTGGTCACTTCCCATTCTCCGCGTCAGACATATCAGGAATTGGAGTAGACACATCAACACTTGATACAACATTTACATCTGATGTGGCAAGTTCTGTTGGGTTGCAACTTGCACCTGATGGCGGGGCTGGAAATTCTCGGGATTCTCTCAGATCACTGGACCAGATTCAGTGGAATTTCAGCCTATCAGATCTTACAGCAGATTTGTCAAACTTGGGAGGTAATTTGTAGTGTCGAGCAATTTGCAGATCTACAATTATGTCTGAGATTTTAATTATAATTAGTTGCAAATACTTCAATCTTAAAAAGGAAATAGTTGCAAATACATAAAAGCAAGCTAAGTTCCCAGAGAAAAGAAAGCGAATAAATTGTTGAAGGCCACACATAATATCCATCTAGTCACACTTAAGTCGTCTCCAAGTTATAGCAGGAAGCATTCATGCTAACTTACAAAAGCTTAGACAGGCTTTCATAACTTCCTCCAAAAGCATAGCAGGAAGCGTACATTTAGAATCATTGAAACAAATTTTTGAATATTTCCCTCTCCTATTTTACATTATGTGAATGGTCTTCTGAATAACATAAAACTGCTGTTGCCATGGCAGCATATATTTACGTTTAAAGATGTTTGAAAGGCTTATAGCATTTCGGTCTTACATTCCTGGGCAAATATAATGACGTTGGATCCAAGCATGAATTTAGCAGTAAAGCTGCTTTTGAATAATGCTTATATCTAATGTTTCTTTAATGCGTTGACTTGATTTTATTTGCAGATTTAGGAGCCTTAGGAAACTATCCTGGTTCCCCCTTTCTGCCGTCTGATTCGGAAATTTTACTCGACTCTCCAGAGCAAGAGGGTATAGGTAATTGGAATTGCATAAGTTATTCTACATGATTGTTGGTTTTACTGATTTAAGTATTGTTGGATGTGCAAATACACCCTCAGAAGATCATTAATTGCTTTACCTTGCTTCAGTGGAGGAGTTCTTTGTTGATTCTGTCCCCGGGCCACCGTGCTCTCAATCAGACGAGGAGAAACCCTAGACAAAGGTGAGGAAAGTCCCTTTTCACTTTAAATTGTTAGGGAAGGACAATCAATCAGTTAGAATTTGTTATATCTATTTACTAGGCATTTCAGGGTCTTGTCATCAACAGCTGAATCTTTCTGGATAGCTAGTTTGATCTGTATTAGAATAGAGATAGGAAAGTTGTTACATCACTAGCATTTGTAATTTTCTTTTCCCTGAAAAGTATCTGAGAACATTGAGGACCATAATTGGCTTTTGTCATGTATTTGGATAAATTGGCATCTATTTGCAGCCATAATAATCTGATTGAATGTTACATTGAATTTTCTCCCATTTGTAGGACATTAGAGCCGAACATAATTGATTTCGATTTACTTTCGATGCTAGGAAAATTGACATGTTATATGCATTATGTTGGTAATAATAGGACATTAGCTAGACAACTATTATAGTGATCAAAACCTCATCAAACAACACAGAATTTTGATGGATGCGGATTTATTGTCAATGAATGAGAGCTTAATGACTCCCAAGGAAAGTTCAACCTCAAGTCTGCATTTCTTTTTTGGGTTTCAACCCCTCCCGCCATGCTAATTGCAGAAAATAACTTAACGTGCTTCGGCTGGTTTTATAATTCGTGAATTGGATCAATTAAATTAGCCTTATGGTACCTTTTATTTTTCAGTTTATCACTATTTCTAACAGCTTAAGCGTTAAGACTCTCCTGCATCCATGGTTTGCATAAGGGAAAAACAATATTTTGATACAAGTGATGTTGGAAGATGGGGGACTCGAACATGAGACTTCGAATCCAAGGGAAAAGACCAGGCATTTTCAGATATATATCAATTTAAATTTTAACAGCCAACTGAACTCGTGTGCCATGCATAATGGGTGAAACTTTGCCAAAATTTCAGATTATTTTCAACACTCATATCGCGTGATTATTTTTGTGTGTGTAAATTTTAACACAAACTGAGATTAACAAATAACATATTTTTATTAAGGTGCAAACCCCCTAGTCCTAATTTTAATATTAAAGCATTGTTGTATTTTTCTTTCTTCTCCCGATCAAGAAAGCGTAGTTCTTCGTTATCTTTAATCAAATAACTTGTGGACAGCAGAAGTGTCTTCTTAAATGGTTAAAATTGACTAATTCTCAATCTAGAAAGACTGCCTTTTGATTAATTAAAGCAAACCCACGCACAAGACAATTTCTACTAATTTATTTGGTAAGGAAGCTTACTACGTACGTTTTGTGGACAACCATGACATGTTCACATATGGAAAATGAAGTCTTTGAATATATAGTATTAAATTCCTACTGTTTTGATTACTTTTATTAGTTGTTGGAAAGAAGGTTCCCTATTGTGTTTTTTTTTTTGTTCTTAGGAAAGCGCATGGTGGGATCACTATATAAATTTTAGAGTATATTGCCGTGCACTCTTCCGAACTAGGACTCAATCAAACTTAACTTCCGAACTAAAAAGTCAATCAATTTAACATCCGAATTAATTAAATTAGTCAATTTAACATTTGCTGTTACATTTTTCGAAATTTCATTTATTTTTCCGTTAGTAATAAGGATAAATTTATAAATTTGAATAAAATAATAGTCAATACATAAAATGAAAAGAAAAAAGCCAAAATAATAATAAAATAACGTTAATGGTAAAAAAATAAAAATAAAAAAACAACCCACCTCTTCCTCATCCACCCACCCATCCCAGCCCTATTCCCCCTGCCACAACCCATCTCAGCCACCCAATAGCCCCCCACCTTCGTTGCTGCCATCCCTGGCCTCCTCAGCCAATAACTCAACAACATAATCGAAGCCTTAATCGGAGCCGGCGACTTGGGGAACTGGTCCTCACCTTCTTCGAGCTCCAGCTCTTCAAGCCAGTCATCATTTCTCTTTCAACAGGTGTTGAGGCTGAATTGGAGCCTGAACCACGCATAATTACTCCCACTCAAATTATCAATTGAGCAAGTAAGACTGATTCCAAATTTTTCTTGCATAGTTGGCAATTTTTTAGGGTCAATGCCCTGGTATCTAAGGTCTGATACCTATTGTTTACTTGAGCAATTCTTCTTGTTTGTTTTCTGTCTGTCTCAACATTCCTCTGAGAGAGAGAGAGAGAGAGAGATGGACGGGGGAGAGGGGAGGAGAGAGAAGAAGATGGGGAGAAAGTTTTTTTTTTGGTTGCATTTTTCTATTTTGTAACTATTTTTTAGTTTTTTATAATAATAAATAAAATAAAATAGTAAGTAGGATGAATGACACGTTACATGATTTTTTGGACAGAAAAATGGATGAAATTCGAAAAAATTAACAGCAATGGCTAAATTGACAATTTTAATTAATTAATGTGCTAAGTTGACAGTTTTTTCAGTTCTGAGAGTTAATTTTTACAAAGGTCATAATTCAAAGGGTAAAACGAATAAAAGTCCTAAATTTTCTAAGTACCTCAGAATATGTAACAATTTTCTCTTAATCCTTCATTTTCTTAAGTAATCAAATAGTAGTTTTGAACTTTCTGTAACGATTTGCGCTACCATTTATGATGCTTTTTTCTATCAAACATGACGTGAAAATCTCATTCAGTGAATTTCACGATTGAGAGATTAATGAATGAGAAAAAAAAAAGAGAAAAAAAAAAGAAGAGATGTAAATGACATGTGGTGCATTGCATGTAGAGTAAGTTGAATATTCCTTTTCGTAACAATTTCTCGATTAAGTTCAAATAGGTGAAACATTGAGCTCAAATCATCTAATAAAGTTTAGATTGTGAGACTTTGATAGAAGAGAAGAACTTGAGAAATGCAACAGAAAACGATGTCGTTGTGAAAACAATGGGATTGTGGATGGTTGGATTTAGGGCTGGGCATTCAAACTGATGGTTTTGGTTGGTTTGGTTTTTTTTCAATCTTTTTTTGGTCATCGGTTTGAACCCAAACCAAACCGAAGTATATGGTTCGGTGTGCAGTTTGCAATATTCAAAACCACGGTTTAACCAAACCAAACCGAAGATATTAAAAAATTAAAATATTAAAATTATTATAAGATATATATATATTATACATAGTTTCAAACTTTTCTTTTTCTTCTCTCTCAATCTCTCCGTTTGTCTTGTCTTCATCAGTCCCTCTCTCTCTATTTTTTTTTCTCCTTCTTCTTACGTCTGTCTTCACTCCCTCTCCCCGTCTCCCTCTTCTTCTTCTCCATCTCTTCATCTTTTTGTTTCTTCTCGTCTCCATCACTTTTATTTCTTCTCTCTCTCTCTCTCTCTCTCTCTCTCTCTCTCTCTCTCTCTCTCTCTCTCTCTCTCTCTATATATATATATATATATATATATAAGAAAGCCAAAAAACCGAAATCGAACCAAACCAAACCACCAAGTCCGGTTAATCGAAGTGGTCGTTTTCATCAATTATGATTTAGTTTCAGTTTTCGAAATAGCCAAACTAAAATCTACGGTTCGATGTTCGAATTGAGTCCAAAACCGAATTAACCCAAATCGAACCCACCCCTAGTTGGATTATTGAGCAAAAGGGTCCCCCCTTGAGTGAAACACAAAACCAATTATTGTTGTTCTTGGAAAAGTGCAATCGTCAGTGTACATCACATGCAGATGGGAGGTCATTTTTCTACAGTTTTTTATTTATTTTTTAAAATGAATAATTTTATTTAAATGCCACTAACAAAAAATGCCGCTTTAATAAGGCTGAAGAACATCAAATCCAGTATTTACTAAATAAAAAAAGGGTGCAAATCTTAGTGAGTTGGACGAGTTAGGTGACAGTTCAACTCAGCTTTGGAACTCGAATGCATCACTGGGTTCAGGTATAGGTTGAGATTTCAAAATTAAAATATTGGTCATCTTATGGGGAAATTTTATATGAAAATATGTCATTTGATTTGGCCAAGTCTTTTAACTACTCCTATAAAACTGGGCTTTTTTTTTTCTTCCCAAAATCGAAAAATGTTAAAACATAAAATCTTGGTGCAACCAAAGTAGACTCTGACATATGATACAAAAAGAGTTTTTTTATTTAAACCCTACACTTTTTTTTATTCACTTTAATATTTAAATTATTAAGTTCTTAGGTTTTATTATTGTGTAAAAATATAAAAACAATCATCCAACTAAATACTTAGCCCTAGTACATCTATACACACACCTCATCACTCTTCATATTAAGTTTTAGAAAAACACAAACTCCTCTACACTTTATTACCAGATTACTCATCTTTCAATCCAAAAGACCTACTACACTCTCATCTTCTCTTCACAAAACCTCCTAGTTCATTCTCAATGCTGTTACACATGTTTTTATCTTTTTAAGTAATATAAGGTTGAGGTAAACTTAGAGTAGTGAGCGCCAAGATAACAAGGTTTGAGGTATGAGATTGATGAGTTATTTATTTATTTATTTTTTCTTCTGTTAGGTGTGTATTTAGGGTAATTTGAGAAGATAATGGGGTTTTCTTAAAAATTGTAAAAATTTGAATTAGAAATTAGGGTGAACAAAAAGAAATACGATGTTTAAATAGAAAAACTCTATTAAAAAAAAACTAATTTTAACCCTCATTTATGTGATTTCCACATTTAGGCTACTATTAATTAAAATATCATAGTCAAATGTTCAACATGGTAGTTGGTGGGCCCCAGAAATATGGCCCACAGCCACAGGACAGGGCCACCAGTATATATTATATAGTAAAATCATGGAAAAAAAAAAAGCTTAACCATCATCAATTTCTCTGGAGTTTCGTTGGGCTTGACTTGAGACTCTTCTCAATCGTGGACTCTATCTGTGGTGTCCTTTTGTACACTGTTTCCCTCCCTATTTATTATATCTCTCTCTTTCAAAACTCACACAATATTAACTGCCATTTATTGATTCTCTCTGCGAAACATCTCTTGATTGTCAGAACGAAATTTCTCTACAAGCTCTTCATCTTGTTGTTGCTCTAATTTCTTCAGGTTCTCTCTGGTTTTGGGTTTCTGTTTGAGGCCTGAGAAAAGGAAAAGTCTAGAATCTGATAAATGAAAGAAACTTCATCTAGTTGGGTTTGATTTGATGCAGCAGTCTTGCTTTTTTTTGACATGGGTTTTCAGCTTTTCATGCTGTAGGAATATAAGGTACAACATAAAGCACATAACTGTTGAGTTTTTGTTTATCTCAGCAACCAAAAAGAAAGTTAACTTGTGTAAGGGGTGATTGTTTCTATTTTCATGTTTGATGCTATTTAGAATGATTTATGACTTATTTTCAATTGCTATGTTCATCATTGTCTTTCTCCTATTTTGGTAATTTTCTATCTTTGGTTCAGTCTTTTCAGTCAATGCTTTTACAATGATATTTTACAGTAATACTATCCCTAGAAGAATATGATCACTGCATAATTATTTTGTTTCAAGTATCGAAACATTGACTGGCTTTTCATATTGAAACTTTCATTGAGAGCTGTTGTTTTAATCACTAATGCTCTTCTGATTAAGTCTATCATTGTGTGCCTTTTCTAGTTTCTAGTGAAGAAAATTTCAATATAAGAGTTGGGTTCTTGCAGGGCCTGGATATCAGCTCTTTCAAGCAGTAAAAGAACCAAATCCGGATACCAAAATATGAATTCCGTGGGGCATAAGTTTGTAAGGTTAGTTTGTTCAAGTCTTGAGTACCAATAAAGTCCAATGTTGTTGGTGTTACTTGTATCTAATCTTATTTTATACAATTGTTTGTGCACCTCTGTGATGTTACAAAATCATGTGACTTTGTGTTACGTTTGTTGTTTTATCCAGGTTTGAAGATTGGCATTCGGATCGATCTGAAAGATCTGAGCATGAAGCTTCCACTAGTCATGGATTAAATCCAAGAAGAGCTAGACCATCTGTGAATGCAGTTTTTAGGGGTCTCCGGAGAGGATTAGAGAGAGGTTCTGATCGGATTAGAAGCTTGAAAAAACCACTAAGTTCCACTTCTGTAGGTAACTGGTCAGCAAGGGAGTCAGGCTCTAGGAGGAAAATTCTTGACCCTCAGGGGTCATTTCTTCAGAACTGGAACAAGGTATTTGTGATCACTTGTGTTATAGCTGTGTCCTTGGACCCGTTGTTTCTTTATACTGCAGTGGTCGATGGGGAAAATAAGTGCGTGGGTGTGGACGAAAGGTTGCAGATCATTACTTGTGTTCTTCGTTCCTTCACCGATGTCTTTCACATACTTCATATCATCTTTCAGTTTCGCACTGGTTTTATTGCCCCCTCTTCTCGAGTATTCGGAAGGGGTGAGCTAATTGACGATCCTATGGCCATTGCAAAAAGATACTTGTCCTCATACTTCATCATTGACATTCTAGCTATTCTTCCTCTGCCACAGGTAGCTGCCCTTCCCTTTATTTCATAAGAAAGATTTAGGTTCATGACATTATGGAAGGTTCAGATTATGTTCCCCTATCCTTTTATTGCAAACCATTCTTTTAACTTTTCTTTTGCTTGTCAGACTCCCCCTTTTTTTATTTGCTTGAGTTATATTGATAAAGATATTCTCAGAAAACGTTCTTTCAATCAAATATGCTATTATGGCATTCATGTTTTATGCTAATACAAAATAAGAATAGGCTTTTTTCCCAACCTGTCTCTTTGTATCCTTAGTAGAACTCAGAATATGCTTTCTAATGTCATGCATTCCACTTCAGTACCTTTCCTTTGGTTCTTTTACACCCAAACAACTAAAGAAAAAACACCACCTTGAGTGGAACAAACTAGAAGTTGGGATCCTGATCTTATGTCCTCGAAACAATGTGTGTAATTGTGTGTATAGCCAGGAGGTTGAATTTGCAGGCTTTTTACAGAATGTCCAATCATTATCAATTGCAGAAAACTGAATTCTTTGTTTAATATCTGAAAGTTTTTAAAGTTTTTACATGGTTTTATTATTAGAACAGAGTGACTTTATTAACCATATCTCTGGTTGTAGCTTATGTCCATAATTCACAATACCGACGATTTTGTTCTGCTTAATTTGTTCAGATGGTTGTTTTTTTTATAATCCCAATATCACGTCCAGTTCCCCGCGTCACAAAGGACTTGTTGCTGATTGTAATTGTTGCCCAATATGGGCCAAGGCTTTGGCGGATCTATCCATTATACGAAGAAGTAACAAGAACTTCAGGCTTCCTGACTGAAACAGCATGGGCTGGAGCTGCTTACAATCTTTTGCTCTACATGCTAGCCAGTCACGTAAGTCTTTGATTTGATAGTTTTTGAATCCTCAACAATCTCCAAGAAATTATGTGGGATTTCTGATCTGATAAGGAATGTGTCATACCAGGTAGTTGGAGCCTTTTGGTACTTGTTCTCCGTGGAACGAGAGTATAGCTGCTGGCGTAAGCAGTGTCATGGGGATGATGGTTGTAAGAAAGTCCTGTACTGTGATCCTAAGTATAAAGCTGACTCTAGCTGGATTGAAATAAAAAAAGCTTCTTGCCCTTTTATTGACCCTGATCAAATAAAAAATTCAACGGTGTTCAACTTTGGAATATTTACTGATGCTCTGCAGTCTGGTGTGCTAGAGACCAGAGATTTTCCAAAGAAATTTTTATACTGCTTCTGGTGGGGTCTGCGCAACCTTAGGTTTGTGATCATAAACTTTTTAAATTTATTCTTAATCAGTTAGCATGCTGAGTTTAGCGGTTAAAATTTTCTTAAGGTTTCATGTACATACATGTAACCGTTTTTAACTTGTACTGGTTTTGCAGTTCTCTTGGTCAAAACCTCAAAACAAGCACTTTTGTTTGGGAGATAGTCTTTGCCGTGTTCATATCTATCTTTGGATTGGTGCTATTTTCATTGCTCATTGGCAATATGCAGGTAATATTTGATGCCGTCATTTTCTTGATAACCTATATATGTTGTAAGCATTATGGGGTAACACTAAAGATGTACGCAGCTTTGTTCTTATGCATGGCATCCTGGCCAAAAATTAGACTACGGATTGAGCACATGAAATTAACACATCGATATCTGTCTTAAATCAAATCTCTTAGCGCTAGCAGTGTTCTTAGTTGATGTACTTTCTTCTTGGATTGAATGAGCTAAAGCCTAACATTCTAACCTTGTTTCTTGTGATGTTATAGAAATTTCTGCAGTCCACAACTGTGAGAGTTGAAGAAATGAGAGTGAAAAGGCGAGATGCAGAACAGTGGATGTCACACCGAATGCTCCCCGAGAACTTGAGGGAAAGGATTAGATGCTATGATCAGTATAAATGGCAGGAAACAAGAGGTGTTGATGAAGAGACTCTAGTTCGTAACCTTCCCAAAGACCTGCGGAAGGACATAAAGCGCCATCTTTGCTTGGCTCTTCTCAATAGAGTGAGTGCTTTCACTAATAATTTATGCATCATTTTCTCTCCAACTATTAGCAGTTGTGTTCATCAGCTCACTTAATTATCTCAGGTGCCTATGTTTGAGAAAATGGATGAACAACTGATGGACGCCCTGTGTGATCGTCTCAAGCCAGTTCTTTACACAGACAAGAGCGTTATCACTCGAGAAGGCGATCCAGTTGATGAGATGCTATTCATCATGCGTGGATATTTAGCAACCATGACTACCAATGGTGGAAGAACTGGCTTCTTCAACACTGCTGATCTTAAGGCTGGTGACTTTTGTGGAGAAGAGCTTCTTACATGGGCCTTGGATCCAAACTCCTCCACCAATCTTCCTATCTCAACTAGGACAGTGGAAGCTAAAACAGAAGTTGAAGCCTTTGCTCTCATGGCTGATGATTTGAAGTTTGTTGCCTCCCAGTTTCGGCGCCTACACAGCAAGCAGCTGCAGCACACTTTCAGGCAAGGCTCAAATAACCATGGTTTTTCCTTTTTCATCATGGACTACTAATATGAACTGAAACAAAGGAGAAAAGTTACAGAAAGATTCATATTCCACCTTCATTTGATTTTTAAGCAAAATACCTCATAACATTGCTTTCTCTTCAAGTATGCAACTATGTTATGCAAAAGCAAAGCATTATATTTGGAATGTGATTACCATTCTTCTTGATTTTTTTATTTCAGTATGTAGTTTTCTCATGCCATAATGTCTACTTTTCAGGTTTTACTCCCTGCAGTGGAGGACATGGTCAGCCTGTTTCATACAAGCAGCTTGGCGCAGGCACTGCAAGAGAAAGCTTGAGAAGTCTTTACGTGAAGCAGAAGACAGGCTGCAAGATGCTTTGACAAGAGAAGCTGGAAGCTCACCAAGCCTACTTGCCACTGTATATGCATCAAAGTTTGCAGCCAATGCACTACGAAACTTGCGACAAAATGGTAAGCGCGACACTAGACCTTCACCGACATTGCTGCCACTGCTGCCTCAGAAGCCCACTGAGCCTGATTTTACCGCAGATCATCGTGACTAGTAGTACATTGTTATGAAGTGATTAGCGTCTAAGTTTTGCTTTCCAGATACAAGTTTATCCTTGCCGGTTTCTGTGTATAGTAATATATTGGTAACTTGGTGAACTTCCTCCCTCTGTATCTAACTTAGCTTTTTTCTTCATTTCTCCTTTTCGATCCATTGAGAGTTCATTTGTTTTATGAGCCATACAACCTTCATGTGTGATATGACATTCACAGCGGATGGTTTTCTATGTATAAAAAATATATCATTTTATAACATGGAATAAAGCGGAAATTTTCTGCCAATCATTCCCTTCAAGTCAAAAACATCTCTTTGCTGCTGAAGTCAGTCATTCAACTCGATCAGATGCAAGCTCAACTCCCTTAACATCAACCTCTCGTCTGCTAATATTATTTTTAGTTGTTACTAGTCACATGTCCTCATAGCCTATCTTTGTACACAAATAGTTTCCTTCTTGATCTTCACGTTTATAATTTTTTACTAGCAGTGAAAATAACATCAATTTAACTCAAAAGGTTTATATAAAAGAAACGCCCCTTTTAGAGCTCTCCAACTTCTATTTCCAAAAATTGCCCAGAAGACTTGTAGAATTGTGAAACTCATGTGTGATTCACTCTGTGTGCTCTACAGCATCGAGGGAAAGGATGCATAAAACCAAGCTTAATGTCAATACAGATAGAAACAGATTATAATTTACTTCTACCTAAGAGTGTCTTCTCCCAAAAGGGATTCCACTGTTTAACTGATTTATAGCCGTCTAGCAAAAAACTTTCCATCATCCGGTGCACCATAAACTTAGTTGGAGCAGTTCTTTCACATCTTCTTTTGTTTATTTCTTTCCTTGATTTGATTTTCCAGACTTTTTAAGTCTCTGCTTGAAAATTGAAGTCCGTGATATTCTTCTGTCAGCAACCTTTGATGGAACGGTGGGTAACGAAGGTCCTGATTCAGCTGTAGTGTCCTGTTCAATTGCCGAAGACAAAAAACAGAACAGTGCCTGCAAAGTGAATTGCAGGAAGCACTCACCTAAACCATATGTAAGGGAGAAGAGGTTGGAGGTGAGCCAATAACAGAACAGTGCCTGCAAAGACATGGGATTCAACAAAGCAAAATACAAGATCCGGGACATACCCTACTCCTACACATTAAATTCAGCAAATTCACAAACCTTGGGGAAACTCATCATTACAGGAACTGAAATGGCAGCAAGGATTCTAGAATAGTTTTTCATAGTTTGGGCAATGGGATTCCCTTCAAGACCCTCCTGCATATTGCACTAAGGAAACAGCAGAAATCACATAACTGCTCACTCCTTGGAAAGTATTATAGCAATAAGACAACAAGGTAAAAAGCATCTGATAGAAACATCCACCCAGAATCAATAAATTAAAATAATAATAAAAACTATTTCTTAATTAAATACCCAAGAGAAATTAAATATCATATATACAAGCTAAATTAGTAAAAAATATCCTACCTCTACTGTAATCAAGAATGTCAATGATGTCAGAACTGGAAGGATGAGCAAGCTATCTGGAGTAGTGAGATCAGTAAACCAAAGAGCTCCACCACTTTGAAATGAAGGAACCTTCTCAGCCATGTTTCTAATCTGCATTTACAAGAGTATAGCAAAAAATAAAATTCCAAGCAAGCTTTGGATTCTGTTTTTGTTGCTCAGAATTGAAAACTCCTAAGATTTCAGAATAAAATTTGTCAGATTGGAAATACATCTATTGAGGTTTGGTGTTGTTAGTGTCATTGAAAAGAGGAAGCTACTTAGCATCAATGCTTGTCATTGGGACGGTAATTCGCTGTTTTGTTGTGGTAAATCATAGCCAGTTTGATAAATGAGTGTTTCTAGGCAACTATTATTAATAAAGCAGTTGGGATCTTCATTGAATTGTATAAAATTGAGTTTTTAATGCAATGTGTTGAAACATGATACATTAAGTGTTTACCATATGTAGGCTTTCAACTTTCAACATAACTTTGTTCAAGTGTCTGCTTAATCTCTCTCTGATTATTGCGTGCACTATTTGTGTATTTGCAGGCTTATAGTGGCCAATTTTCCTGACCAATATAGTAGATTAAACACCCCATAATGACTTCCAAATTTTGTTAATGATTTGCACAATTGAGCCTAGTAGAGGAAAAGTTTAGATGAGTGTTTATGCAAAACATATCTATGATCGTTATATTCCTGTAGAAACTTATAATCTAAATGCTTCTAAATTTTGACTAAGTATTATTTTACTGATAGAAGAGATCTTGCTTTGATGGATTTGTGTATTTTCGTTCTTAAGTGTTCATGACTTTATTGACTCAAGTATGAAAGTGGTTAAGCTTATGACTTTTTTGTCATTGATCTTCCATTCCAGGTAAAGACTGCATTAGTTTACATTGCTATTTAAAAGTGAATAAATATTGATTCCGCAAACACGATCTTAGCTTGGAAGATACCAGAGTCATTCTAAAGAGTAAAGACATGTGGTCCACCTGCATTCAGCTGAAATGAAGACCTCACAGGTGTCACTTCATAATTTTTCATGTTGTTAGTGTGTCATTGTTGGTCCTTTTTTGGGTCATTCGTTGCCAACCACAAGGGTCTGCTCTGGGGAACGAAGAGGAATTATTAGATCAACATTAATGCCCCGATTGGATGGTGTATCTTGACTTGCAAAAAGGACTTCTTTAATTTCTGAACAAAATTGAAAGTTGAATCAGCTTGCTAAGAGCGGATGGGCCCGATCAAGGCCAAATTTGTCAACTTATTCTTAGTACTGATCCCTTTTGTTGCGTAGGCGTGCCACTATTGAGGATATAACCAGCTCAATAGATCTGGTGTGGATATGAATGATTGATGCTGATGGAGTTTGTGCCTTATTTTTGGACTTCCCACCAAGCCATTGTGCTCCAGATTTTGGAGAGAGAGTCCTCTTCTTAGGAAGTAGACCTTCATTATTTATAGAGATGGAGGAACTTGTAATGATAGGAACTACGATAAGACCTTTGGTTTGTGGTTCAAGGTCAGCTGCTAGTTTGCTGATCTTAACCAGTTCGTAGAGGGAATGATGGAGGAATCCTGGCAAGAACCGTCGGTTTCCTTTGTGGAAACTCTCTTGATTTGACTTCTTTGTACTTGAAAACCTAGCTGGCAATTTCGATATTTCCTAGTTTTGGGGGCTTCAGTACGACTTATTTTCTTGCTGGAGGAGAAGGAGGTCAAGTCGTCATTAAATGTGATAATCCCCTTCGGCCTCCCACGTAGGGTTCAGAAAACACGCTTATCAATCCTTTAACTTGTAGCGCGAGATAAAGGTCTGATTTCCATGACTTGGGCCTTTTGAATATTATAAGAGGCCCAGTTGGGGAAATGATAACCTTTAGAAAAGACAAATGCTAGTGGGCCTGGTTTTATCTTTAAAAATTCTTTTTTAAACCTTGAGATCATTTTTGACCCGTTTACCAAAATTGGGTACAAACAGTCATATCTTGCACATACTACTTTTTTACTAATATGAAAGTCCTATTTTGGGATGTGCAGAGCACTCAAGAAATCCAATCATCAAGTCAAGTTATACATGATTCACAAGGTGAAGTCAAAAACCAAACTACCGAGGCTCCTGCAACAGATTCAGTTTCTGTATCCACTTCAGGCAATGACAGTAAGAAAGTATCACGTCAAGATATCGAACTTGTAAGATATCAAATTCAACCTAATTTTGTTGTCTTTTCTTCCCTTTTTTGTACATTTAGAATCATTGAAACAAATTTTTGAATACTTCCCTTTCCTATTTTACATTATGTAAATGGTCTTCTGAATAACATAAAACTGCTGTTGCCATGGCAATATATATATACGTTTAAAGATGTTTGAAAGGCTTATAGCATTTCGGTCTTACATGCCTGGGCAAATATAATGACATGTTGGATCCAAGCATGAATTTAGCAATAAAGCTGCTTTTGAATAATGCTTATATCTAATGGTTTCTTTAATGCGTTGACTTGATTTTATTTGCAGATTTAGGAGCCTTAGCAAAAGGGTATAGGTAATTGGAATTGCATAAGTTATTCTACATGCTTGTTGGTTTTACTGATTTAAGTATTGGTTGGATTTGCACATACACCCTCAGAAGATCATTAATTGCTTTACCTTGCTTCAGTGGAGGAGTTCTTTGTTGATTCTGTCCCCGGGCCACCGTGCTCTCAATCAGACGAGGAGAAACCCTAGACAAAGGTGAGGAAAGTCCCTTTTCACATTAAGTTGTTAGGGAAGGACAATCAATCAGTTAGAATTTGTTATATCCATTTACTAAGCATTTCAGGGTCTTGTCATCAACAGCTGAATCTTTCTGGATAGCTAGTTTGATCTGTATTAGAATAGAGATAGGAAAGTTGTTACATCACTAGCATTTGTAATTTTCTTTTCCCTGAAAAGTATCTGAGAACATTGAGGACCATAATTGGCTTCTTGTCATGTACATTTGGATAAATTGGCATCTATTTGCAGCCATAATAATCTGATTGAATGTTACATTGAAATTTCTCCCATTTGTAGGACATTAGAGCCGAACATAATTGATTTCGATTTACTTTCGACGCTACGAAAATTGACATGTTATATGCATTATGTTGGTAATAATAGGACATTAGCTAGACAACTATTATAGTGATCAAAACCTCATCAAACAACACAGAATTTTGATGGATGCTGATTTATTGTCAATGAATAAGAGCTTAATGACTCCCAAGGAAAGTTCAACCTCAAATCTGCTTTTCTTTTTTGGGTTTCAACCCCTCCCGCCATGCTAATTGCAGAAAATAACTTAACGTGCTTCGGCTGGTTTTATAATTCGTGAATTGGATTAATTAATTAGCCTTATGGTACCTTTTATTTTTTTCAGTTTATCACTATTTCTAACAGCTTAAGCGTTAAGACTCTCCTGCATCCATGGTTTGCATAGCAGAAAAACCAATATTTTGATACAAGTGATGTTGGAAGATGAGGGACTCGAACATGAGACTTCGAATCCAAGGGAAAATACCAGGCATTTTCAGATATATTATATATATATATATATATCATTTTAAATTTTAACAGCCAACTGAACTCGTGTGCCATGCATGATGGGTGAAACTTTGCCAAATTTTCAGAATGTTTTCAACGCTCATATCACGTGATTATTATTTTTGTGTGTGCAAATTTTAACACAAACTAAGATTAGCAAATAACATATTTTTATTAAGGCCCCCCTAGTCCTAATTTTAATATTAAAGCATTGTTGTATTTTTCTTTTTTCTCCCAATCGAGAAAGTGTATTCTTCGTTATCTTTAACCAAAAAACTTACGGACAGCGGAAATGTCTTCTTAAATGGTTATCAAACATGACGTCAAAATCTCATTCAGTGAACTTCACGGTGAGGAAATTAATGAATCAAAAATATCAAAAAAAGATATATAAATGACATGTGGTGCACTGCATGTAGAGTAAGTTGAATATTCCTTAATGCTAGCAAGTTAGCAACTTTCTCTTTTAGACCTTCTCCCTTTTTCTTATGACATGTGTCACTTTCCTTACACTAAGAACAATGTAATTAATGCATCAAATAAGATAACATATGTTTCCAAATTTGCCCTTATTTTTTGTATTGATTTTAATGTTTCCTTAAATTTATTATCCAAATTTGTTACAACTTTCTTATCACCTTGTTAAAAAATTAAATAAGAAAAAACATTTTTTTATTTTTTTTTGAAAGACTCCAACAAATAACACTTACCTAATTAATGGTTTTTTAAAAAAATCAATAATTAGACTTACCGAATTAATGGTTTGAAAATGCAATCAATGAACTTCCTTTTAAAACAAACTTCCTTAGAAGGACATCTTTTGTTTGTATACCCAAAAAAAAAAAAAAAAAGGATATATCTTTTGTGGATTTTTTTAAGGTCATTATTGTGTTTTTTTTTTTTACAAAAAAAAAAAAAAAACGTTTTTCCTCTAAAAACAGAATTTTTTACCTATGGTAAGAGAGTGGTAAAAAAAAAAATTTGTATGAATTGAAGGACAATACATTTAATAAGGGTAAACTTGGAAAACAAAAGGTGGTTTGTTTGATGTATTAATGTCATTATTTTTAGTGTATGGGAAGTGACACATGTCATGAGGAAAACGGAGAAGGTTACATGCATTCCCTATCATTCAATGAAACAAATGCTAACAGTTAGTTCTTTCTCATGTAGAAATTTTTACATTTCTCACTTCTTCACATGCACACTGCCTTTTCTTAACTGGTCTGTCAATTTTCTATTATGTCTAAACTTATTGATGTGTATGAGTTCCTATCATGTATTAGGGGAACAAACAAAAAGGAAGACAGATTGGTCAATGAAATAATGTATGGAATTTTCATTCTTTTGTTATGTAATTTTCATATTAAATGATGAAAAAAATTCTAGAGGAAGATAAATTAGTCAATGAAATAATGAATGGAATTTTCACTCTTTCTTTATGTAATTTTCATATTAAACGACGAAGAAAATTATAGAGGAAGACAGATTAGTCAATGAAATAATGTATGAAATTTATGCTCTTTCTTTTTGTAATTTTCATATTAAATTACTTAGAAAATTCTAGAGGAAGATAGATTAGTCAATGAAATAATGTATGAAATTTCCGCTCTTTCTTTATGTAATTTTCATATTAAATGACGAAAAAAATTCTAAAGGTAGACCTATCAGAAAAAGATATACATGTGCTCATAAATGAAAAAGTAAAATACATGTCCTCCTTCTTTGTTTTGAGGAGTGGGTCAAAAGTGGGTGACTTTGAGAAAGACTTTTACCAATCAATCAATGAAGACTAGAGGAAGACTTCAATACCAATGAATGGCTCCTTTTTTGGTTAGGGGAACGTGTGCGTGGGTGTTAAAACTCATTGGAGAAAGACTAGAGGACTATACCACATCATGTGGTAGATAATGTGTCAATTTGCAAATAACTTTAGTAGCAAATGGACTATACTAGCCACCTACAGTTTTAAGCTTGATCATACAAATAATGCTTGCACCCTCTGTTTTACCGCGACTGCTAGCACAAAGAAAGTCGATGCTTTCATTGCCTCTTCTACCTCCACGCGGCATTGCTCTGTCGGGCTTTCTCCCATTGAGGAGAATTTCCCACTACTCCCTTCGATAGGAGTATAGGCTGTGTCTCAGTTAGTGTGGTTGATCTTCCTAATTACCTTAGTTAGCTTTGCCTTACCAACTACCTAATCAGACACAAGGCCCCTCCTCGGAGAGAAAGTTACTAGCAGAACTATATAAGACCTTTAACAGTTGTCACATATGATTATGTGTGTTAAACCCTTTTCAACCTTAACCCTAGAATTACACCGAGTAACAAGTATTATTTATTGAATTATCGAAACAGTACAATATTCTCAACAACTCATTCTTGCTACAATAATTGCCTAATATAGTTGTAAGCTCTCATTAACCAATTCAGTTAGAAACTAATTTCTTAACTAATCAATTAACAAACTGATTATGCCAGCTCATCACTAATCTAACTCAGCAATGATGAATGTTCCTAACAATGTGATTAGCCAATGTGATGTCGTGTTATTGATTAAAATATAGTCATCCCTACCACTTCATGTAAATCCCACAAGACTCCCATTCACGGAGGGGAAGAAAGTAGAGGGAATGCTAGCAACATTCTCTCCAACCTTCTTTTTTGGACTTTCTCCCTTTTCCTCATGACATGTGTCACTTTCCTTACACTACAAACAATGTAATTAATACATCATATAAGATAACAATTGTTTCCAAATTTGCCTTATTTTTTGTATTGATTTTAATGTTTCCTTAAATTTATTATCCAAATTTGTTACAACTTTCTTATCACCTTGTTAAAAAATTAAATAAGAAAAAACATTAATTTTTTTTTTCTTTTTTGAAAAACTCCAACAAATAAGACTTACCTAATTAATGGTTTTTAAAAAAATCAATAATCAGACTTACCGAATTAATGGTTTGAAAATACAATCAATGAACTTCCTTTTAAAATAGACTTCCTTATAAGGACGTCTTTTGTCTGTATAAAAAAAGGATATATCTTTTGTGGATTTTTTTAAGGTCATTGTGTTTTTTTTATAACAAAAAAAAAAGTTTTTCCTCTAAAAAATAGACATTTTCTTTATAATAAAAAAACAGAATTTTTAAATTTTTACATATGGTAAGAGAGTTGTAAGAAAAATTTGATAAATTGAAGGACAATACATTTAATAAGGGTAAACTTGGAAAACAAAAGGTGGTTTGTTTGATGTATTAATGTCATTATTATTTTTTTGATTAAAAGCGATAGTAATTTTATTGATAACACAGAAAAAAGTACAGAATAGTCACAATGCCAAATATGAGTACAACATCTCCAGTGACCAAACACAAAAATAAATTGGTTTGATCTGGAGATAATTACGCATGCCAGAAAAACCTAAAAACTCCAATTTGGCATACAAGAAGCATATGTACTCAGACCTACAATACAGATCTACCGCGCAACGGCAGTAACGGCAAATCCGCATCGTAAAGTCGAACACTAAATACGTATATCAGCAAACTCCTATTTAGTTTTCGAGAATTATTAGATTAAAATCAACACAGAAACAAGGACACTGCACCACTTCCTCTCTAGCAAACCAAAGAGACTCGTAGCACTAACATGGCTAAACCTCTTATTTTGCACAGGCAAAACCCGATCCCACACAAACCAGCAACAATCACTTTTCCAACTCCAAACACTGAATTGGAGCAAATTCCATATGCGTGGACCAAAAGCTGCAACAAAATTATGGTGTCTACGGTGAATTGCAGTACTTGCTTAAAAAACACAACGAAAATCAAAGAGAAAAGCTGGGTCGACAACACCACACCGCAATCATCCCAATGACAGTAAGACACATCCAAGAACACCAAAAATCACCAAGGACCTATAACAGAAAATACACAAACACACAAACACACAAACAAACAAACAAAAGACAAGATTTAAATAGATCTGGGCAAAAGAACCCAAAATCCAGACAAATATGGGAAGAGAATAGGAGATGGGAAGAAAACTAGGACATGAGAAAGGGATATGAAGAGAGAAAGATGGAAGATGGGGAAGCCACCCACCCCCTCTGGGGGCAGCGGCTGCAGACCTTCAGAGAGAGTTTAGGATTTTGAGAGAATCTGTATTTGGAAAATAAAATATTTTAATAATGAGATTATTAATGTCATTATTTTAAGTGTATAGGAAATGACACATGTCATGAAAAAAAAAAAAGAAGGTCCAAAAGTGAATGTTGAAGAGAAAATTACTAACATTCCCTTTTAGTTCAAATAGGTGAAACATTGAGCACAAATCATCTAATAAAGTTTAGATTGTGAGACTTTGATGGAAGAGAAGAACTTGAGAACTGCAACAGACAACGATGTCGTTGTGAAAACGATGGGATTGTGGATGGTTGGACTATTGAGCAAAAGGGTCCCTCCTTGATTGAAACACAACCAATTATTGTTGTTCTTGGAAAAGTGCCAATCGTCAATGTACATGCAGATGAGAGGTCATTTTTCTACAGTTTTTTATTTTATTTTTTAAAATGAATAATTTTATTTAAATGCCACTAACAAAAAATGTCGCTTTAATTAATTAAGGCTGAAGAACATCAAATCCAGTATTTACTATGAAAAAATAATAAAAAGGGTGCAAATCTTAGTGAGTTGGACGAGTTAGGTGAGAGTTCAACTCAGCTTTGGAACTCGAATGCATCACTCGGTTCAAGTATAGGTTGACATTTCAAAATTAAAATATTGGTCATCTTATGGGGAAATTTTTATATGAAAATATGTCACTTGATTTGACCAAGTCTTTTAACTCCTCCTATATAACTGGGCTTTTTTTTTCTTCCCAAAATCGAAAAATGTTAAAACATAAAATCTTGGTGCAACCAAAGTAGACTGTGACATGATACAAAAAGAGGTTTTTTATTTAAACTCAATATTTTTCTTTGTTCACTTTAATATTTAAAATTATTAAATATTTAAGTTTTATTATAGTGTAAAAAGATAAAAAAGTCATTCAACTTAATACTTAACCCTAATACATCTATACATACACCCCATCACTCTTCATATTAAGTTTTAGAAAAACACAAACTCATCTACACCCTATTACTATATTACTCCTCTTTCAATCCAAAAAACCTACTACACTCTCATCTTCTCTTCACAAAACCTCATAGTTCATTCTCAATGCTGCTACACATTTGATAATTGTGTTTTTATCACTTTAAATAATATGAGGTTGAGATAAACTTAGAATAGTGACAGACCGGTAGACTTGAACCTTGTTCCTACATGACCCGATCAATTCGATCAGGCACTCGCCACTGAGGGGCAAGATAGCGGGGTGTGGGGTATGAGATTGATGAGTTTTTTTTTCTTTTTCTATTGGGTATGTATTTAGGGGTAATTTGAGAAGACAATGGGTTTTCTTAGAAATTGTGAAAATTTGAATTAGAAATTAAGGTGAACTTAGAATATTAAGTTAACAAAGAGAAGTACCAAGTTTAAATAGAAAAACTCTATTAAAAAAAAAACTAATTTTAACCTTCATTTATATGATTTCCACATTTAGGCTACACAGCCACAGGGCCACAGCCACAGGGCCACCAGTATATATTATATAGTAAAATCATGGAAAATAAAATAGCTTAACCATCATCAATTTCTCTGGGGTTTCGTTGGGCTTGACTTGAGAAGACTCAAGCGTGGACTCTATCTGTGGGGTCCTTTTGTACCCTGTTTCCCTCCCTATTTATTATCTCTCTCTCTTTGAAACTCACACAATATTAACTGCCATTTATTGATTCTCTCTGCGAAACATCTCTTGATTGTCAGAACGAAATTTCTCTACAAGCTCTTCATCTTGTTGTTGTTCTAATTTCTTCAGGTTCTCTCTGGTTTTGGGTTTCTGTTTGAGGCCTGAGAAAAGAAAAAGTCTAGAATCTGATAAATGAAAGAAACTTCATCTAGTTGGGTTTGATTTGATGCAGCAGTCTTGCTTTTTTTGACATGGGTTTTCAGCTTTTCATGCTGTAGGAATATAAGGTACAACATAAAGCACATAACTGTTGAGTTTTTGTTTATCTCAGCAACCAAAAAGAAAGTTAACTTGTGTAAGGGGTGATTGTTTCTATTTTCATGTTTGATGCTATTTAGAATGATTTATGACTTATTTTCAATTGCTATGTTCATCATTGTCTTTCTCCTATTTTGGTAACTGGTCAGCAAGTATCGAAACATTGACTGGCTTTTCATATTGAAACTTTCATTGAAAGCTGTTGTTTTAATCACTAATGCTCTTCTGATTAAGTCTATCATTGTCTGCCTCTTCTAGTTTCTAGTGAAGAAAATTTCAATATAAGAGTTGGGTTCTTGCAGGGCCTGGATATCAGCTCGTTCAAGCAGTAAAAGAACCAAATCCGGATACCAAAATATGAATTCCGTGGGGCATAAGTTTGTAAGGTTAGTTTGTCCAAGTCTTGAGTACCAATAAAGACCAATGTTGTTAAGTATCTAATCTTATTTTATACAATTGTTTGTGCACCTCTGTGATGTTACAAATTCATGTGACTTCGTGTTGCGTTTGTTGTTTTATCCAGGTTTGAAGATTGGCATTCGGATCGATCTGTAAGCTCTGAGCACGAAGCTTCCACTGGTCATGGACTAAATCCAAGAAGAGCTAGACCATCTGTGCATGCAGTTTTTAGGGGTCTTCAGAGAGGATTAGAGAGAGGTTCTGATCGGATTAGAAGCTTGAAAAAACCACTAAGTTCCACTTCTGTAGGTAACTGGTCAGCAAGGGAGTCAGGCTCTAGGAGGAAAATTCTTGACCCTCAGGGGTCATTTCTTCAGAACTGGAACAAGATATTTGTGATCACTTGTGTTATAGCTGTGTCCGTGGACCCGTTGTTTCTTTATACTGCAGTGGTCGATGGGGAAAATAAGTGCGTGGGTGTGGACAAAAGGTTGCTGATCATTACTTGTGTTCTTCGTTCCTTCATCGATGTCTTTCACATACTTCATATCATCTTTCAGTTTCGCACTGGTTTTATTGCCCCCTCTTCTCGAGTATTCGGAAGGGGTGAGCTAATTGACGATCCTGTGGCCATTGCAAAAAGATACTTGTCCTCATACTTCATCATTGACATTCTAGCTGTTTTTCCTCTGCCACAGGTAGCTGCCCTTCCCTTTATTTCATAAGAAAGATTTATGTTCATGACATTATGGAAGGTTCAGATTATGTTCCCCTAACCTTTTATTGCAAACCATTCTTTTAACTTTTCTTTTGCTTGTCAGACTCCCCCTTTTTTTACTTGCTTGAGTTATATTGATAAAGATATTCTCAGAAAACGTTCTTTCAATCAAATACGCTATTATGGCATTCATGTTTTATGCTAATACAAAATAAGAATAGGCTTTCTTCCCAACCTGTCTCCTTGTATCCTCAGTAGAACTCAGAATATGCTTTCTAATGTAATGCATTCCACTTCAATACCTTTCCTTTGGTTCTTTTACTGGAGAAAAAACACTGTGTGTAATTGTGTGTATAGCCAGGAGGTTGAATTTGCAGGCTTTTTACAGAATGTCCAATCATTATCAATTGCAGAAAACTGAATTCTTTGTTTAATATCTGAAAGGTTTTTAAAGTTTTTACATGGTTTTATTATTAGAACAGAGTGACTTTATTAACCATATCTCTGGTTGTAGCTTATGTCCATAATTCACAATACCGGCGATTTTGTTCTGCTTAATTTGTTCAGGTGGTTGTTTTTTTTTATAATCCCAATATCACGTCCAGTTCCCGCGTCACAAAGCACTTGTTGCTGTTTGTAATTGTTGCCCAATATGGGCCAAGGCTTTGGCGGATCTATCCATTATACGAAGAAGTAACAAGAACTTCAGGCTTCCTGACTGAAACAGCATGGGCTGGAGCTGCTTACAATCTTTTGCTCTACATGCTAGCCAGTCACGTAAGTCTTTGATTTGATAGTTTTTGAATCCTCAACAATCTCCAAGAAATAATGTGGGATTTCTGATCTGATAAGGAATGTGTCATACCAGGTAGTTGGAGCCTTTTGGTACTTGTTCTCCGTGGAACGAGAGTATAGCTGCTGGCGTAAGCAGTGTCATGGGGATGATGGTTGTAAGAAAGTCCTGTACTGTGATCCTAAGTATAAAGCTGACTCTAGCTGGATTAAAATAAAAAAAGCTTCTTGCCCTTTTATTGACCCTGATCAAATAAAAAATTCAACGGTGTTCAACTTTGGAATATTTACTGATGCTCTGCAGTCTGGTGTGCTAGAGACCAGAGATTTTCCAAAGAAATTTTTATACTGCTTCTGGTGGGGTCTGCGCAACCTTAGGTTTGTGATCATAAACTTTTTAAATTTATTCTTAATCAGTTAGCATGCTGAGTTTAGCGGTTAAAATTTTCTTAAGGTTTCATGTACATACATGTAACCGTTTTTAACTTGTTCTGGTTTTGCAGTTCTCTTGGTCAAAACCTCAAAACAAGCACTTTTGTTTGGGAGATAGTCTTTGCCGTGTTCATATCTATCTTTGGATTGGTGCTATTTTCATTGCTCATTGGCAATATGCAGGTAATATTTGATGCCGTCATTTTCTTGATAACCTATATATGTTGTAAGCATTATGGGGTAACACTAAAGATGTACGCAGCTTTGTTCTTATGCATGGCATCCTGGCCAAAAATTAGACTACGGATTGAGCACATGAAATTAACACATCGATATCTGTCTTAAATCAAATCTCTTAGCGCTAGCAGTGTTCTTAGTTGATGTACTTTCTTCTTGGATTGAATGAGCTAAAGCCTAACATTCTAACCTTGTTTCTTGTGATGTTATAGAAATTTCTGCAGTCCACAACTGTGAGAGTTGAAGAAATGAGAGTGAAAAGGCGAGATGCAGAACAGTGGATGTCACACCGAATGCTCCCCGAGAACTTGAGGGAAAGGATTAGATGCTATGATCAGTATAAATGGCAGGAAACAAGAGGTGTTGATGAAGAGACTCTAGTTCGTAACCTTCCCAAAGACCTGCGGAAGGACATAAAGCGCCATCTTTGCTTGGCTCTTCTCAATAGAGTGAGTGCTTTCACTAATAATTTATGCATCATTTTCTCTCCAACTATTAGCAGTTGTGTTCATCAGCTCACTTAATTATCTCAGGTGCCTATGTTTGAGAAAATGGATGAACAACTGATGGACGCCCTGTGTGATCGTCTCAAGCCAGTTCTTTACACAGACAAGAGCGTTATCACTCGAGAAGGCGATCCAGTTGATGAGATGCTATTCATCATGCGTGGATATTTAGCAACCATGACTACCAATGGTGGAAGAACTGGCTTCTTCAACACTGCTGATCTTAAGGCTGGTGACTTTTGTGGAGAAGAGCTTCTTACATGGGCCTTGGATCCAAACTCCTCTACCAATCTTCCCATCTCAACTAGGACAGTGGAAGCTAAAACAGAAGTTGAAGCCTTTGCTCTCATGGCTGATGATTTGAAGTTTGTTGCCTCCCAGTTTCGGCGCCTACACAGCAAGCAGCTCCAGCACACTTTCAGGCAAGGCTCAAATAACCATGCTTTTTCCTTTTTCATCATGGACAACTAATATGAACCCAAAAAAGGAGAAAAGTTACAGAAAGATTCATATTTCCACCTTCATTTGATTTTTAAGCAAAATACCTCATAACATTGCTTTGTCTTCAAATATGCAACAGAACAAGCATGCTATGTTATGCAAAAGCGAAGTATTATATTTGGAATGCGATTACCGTTCTTCTTGATTTTTTTGATTTCAGTATGTAGTTTTCTCATGCCATAATGTCTACTTTTCAGGTTTTACTCCCTGCAGTGGAGGACATGGTCAGCCTGTTTCATACAAGCAGCTTGGCGCCGTCACTGCAAGAGAAAGCATGAGAAGTCTTTACGTGAAGCAGAAGACAGGCTGCAAGATGCTTTGACAAGAGAAGCTGGAAGCTCACCAAGCCTACTTGCCACTGTATATGCATCAAAGTTTGCAGCCAATGCACTACGAAACTTGAGACAGAAGGGTAAGCGCGACACTAGACCTTCACCAACATTGCTGCCACTGCTGCCTCAGAAGCCCGCTGAGCCTGATTTTACCGCAGAGCGTCATGACTAGTAGTACATTGTTATGAAGTGATTAGCGTCTAAGTTTTGCTTTCCAGATACAAGTTTATCCTTGGAGGTTTCTGTGTATAGTAAAATATTGGCAACTTGGTGTAACTTCCCTCCTTCTGTAGACTCTATCTAACTTGGCTTTTTTCTCAATTTCTCCTTTTTGATCCATTGAGAGTTCATTTGTTTTATGAGCCAACCTTCATGTGTGATATGACATTCATAACAGATAGTTTTCTATGTATAAAAAAATATATTATTTTATAACACGGAATCAAGCGGAAATTTTCTGCCAATATTCCCTTCAAGTCAAAAACATCTCTTTGCTGCTGAAGTCGGTCATTCAACTCGATCAGATGCAAGCTCAGCTCCCTTAACATCAACCTCTCGGTTGCTAATATAATTTTTAGCTTTTACTAGTCACAAAAGGTATATAAAAGAACATCAATATAACTCATAAGGTATATAAAAGATACGCGCCTTTTAGAGCTCTCCAAATTTTATTTCCAAAAATTGCCCATAAGACTTGTAATCTTGTAAAACTCATGTGCGATTCACTCTGTGTGAGATAGTTGAATAGTTGTACTCTACAGCATCAAGGGAAAGGATGCATAAAACCAAGCTTAAAACAGATCATAATTTACTTCTACCTCAGAGTGTCTTCTCCCAAAAGGGATTCCACTGTTAACTGATTCATAGCCGTCTAGCAAAAAACTTTCCATCATCCGGTGCACTATAAACTTAGTTGGAGCAGTACTTTCACATCTTCTTTTGTTTATTTCTTTCCTTGATTTGATTTTCCAGACTTTTAAGTCTCTGCTTGAGAATTGAAGTCCGTGATATTCTTCTGTCAGCAATCTTTGATGGCTTGGTGGGTAACGGAGGTCCTGATTCAACGGTAGTGTCCTGTTCTATTGCTGAAGACAAAAAGGATTGAGGTTGTGATGGAGCAGGAGGTGGCATAGGGATTTCTGGAAGACCAAGGAAAGTCTTCACCTCTGGGAGCCTAATTACTGCAGGAATGCAATACAGTCTGTCAGCGTAAATACACGGGAAACAAGATATGCTCAAACAAGCTCCAGAGCTGACTAGAACCCCCAAATTTTGTTAAAATGGAAATGGTTCATCTAATGGGTTAGGTTACAATCTTTCTAACATATTCCAAGCAAGGTGATTTTAGTGCTGACGATGTGGGCTCAGGCCACCCATCCTGTACTTTGCCTGATCCCCATCTACTTCCATTTTGCAAAGGAGATGGCGCAGTTTAATAATAAAACACTATGCTGTTAGTTAGGGGTCCAATGTATATGGCTTGTGTACTAAATTACCCCATTAGCACTTTCAATTTAACTTTCTTACTTGACAGGAAGAAAAAGAAAACCTAAGGGGTCACTCTAGTGAATGGTAAAAGGCTCAGGCTGTCATCTGCATGTGCACAGGCTTGATTCTTAAGGGCAACATTGTCAACTAGATCCAAGGAAAACCACCAAAAGTTCTAATGATACACTGAATTGCATTTAAGCATCTGATCAAAGCAAACAAATCCCTCATTTCAATTCAAAGTAGGGTTACAAAACATTAAATACAAAAAGAAGTTCATGATTTGCAGGAAGGACTCACCTAATCCATATGTAAGGGAGAACAGGTTGGAGGTGAGCCAATAACAGAACAGTGCCTGCAAAGACATGGGATTCAACAAAGCAATATAAAAGATCCTGGACATACCTACTCCTATACATTAAATTCAGCAAATTCACAAACCTTGGGGAAACCCATCATTACAGGAACTGAAATGGCTGCAAGGATTCTAGAATAGTTTTTCATAGTTTGGGCAATGGGATTCCCTTCAAGACCCTCCTGCATGTTGCACTAAGGAAACAGCAGAAATCACATAACTGCTCACTCTTTGGAAAGCATCATAGCAATAAGACAACAAGGTAAAAAGCATCTGATAGAAATATCCACCCACAATCAATCAAAATAAAAAATAAAATAAAAAACTCTCTCTTAATTAAAAACCCAAGAGAAATTAAATACCATATATGCAAGCTAAATAAGTAACAAAAATCCTACCTCTACTGTAATCAAGAATGTCAATGATGTCAGAACTGGAAGGATGAGCAAGCTATCTGGAGTAGTGAGATCAGTAAACCAAAGAGCTCCACCACTTTGAAAAGAAGGAACCTTCTCAGCCATGTTTCTAACCTGCATTTACAAGAGTCAGAAAATGAAACACAACTTGAAATTTGGAAAGTCATGAAAATAATCAAATATCAAATGAATAGTTTCAACAAGATACTGTAAAACTGAGGGGCTCTCATATCTTACAGCTAAGAAAAAACTGATGAAGATTGGACCTTGAATGAATAGCGGTTGCAATTGAGAAAGTGGATTGACTCCATATCTGGAAAAACCGTGCAGTTTCAAAGCGTCAAATGCATGCACATGCACATATAAGATGGCTGCATGAGAAACAATGACAGAAATAGAAAAAATAAAAGGATACAATGTGTGTGTACTCCTTTAATCTGAAAACAGTGAGAATTCAACTACACTAAATGTACAGGCACAACGGTTGTCGAACCCTCATGTGAGACAGCTACCACAGGAAAATTCAGGAAGTAGACTTTCTGGCTTTAGATTTAGGTCCCCTCTAATCGTCATTATTTTAATTAAATCAAATCGTAGTCCTCTTTTTTCTATCTTTCTTTCATTTTGTTGGCAAACCAACCATTACTAAGAACTTTTTTGCAATTCGGACCACCAAAAAAAAAAAAAAAAAAAAAAAAAAGTCGTCTTAACTTTTTAATTGGTTATCTTCATAGAAACACATTTATGTATCGCAGTGGAAGAAAGAATTGTATGTATCTGACAAGATTACATCTATAAAAGGAAAATAGCTAATCATCAGATGTGATTCCATCAGACAGTGAAAAATTACTTACTCCTTGAACAATGCCTTCATTCGTTTCTGTCCTTCTTGCAAAACATTCGGATCCATTGCCTAACAAATATATTGTATCAAAATGAAGAAAATGAAGCTTTCTGATAACTTTATGATGCACACTATATCATATGAGGAAATTAAAGTTGATTCTGAGATAGACAATATAAGATGCTGGCCAAAAGAAGCAAAGAGACCATGGTGGCTTTTGATGAGTATCTCAGCATACTAGATTATCATGATTCCCCTCCGGCTACTGCCCCCACCCCAAACAAAAGAGAAAAAAAAAAAAAAAAAAAAAAAAGAAGAAAGAAATTCATACCATATCTTGCATCTGTTGTTTTAACTCCTCTAAATGGGGCCTCATTAACTGTATCGCAATAGAAAAAATTAAAATAAACACAGTCAGATACTAATTGAATGCTCTCTTCTTCTAAACAATGTAAGAAACTGAATAAAAACATCAAAAATAGTAAAATTACATCAATATTCACAAATGTATTGAAACATACTACCTGCCCCTAACCCCCTCTCCCCCCAACCCCCAAATTGCTGGGGCGTGTCATATAAGTGATTCAAAGCATACTTCAACTCACAAAAATATGAATCATGCCACCATCACATTTAAAAGAGTACCGCTTGCACAAACAATCAAGGAATGTTGTTTCTTTCATATAGTCAAAAGGATTAACGAACGATCATAGAATCAGGTTATTAAACAGCTGAAATAAAGTATCCACCCAGAGAGTGAGAGAGAGGGACAGAGAGAGAGAGCCCAGGAAACATACAACCTCTGGACAAGGGCTCGTTATCACAGTTATGGTCATTAAAAATATAGTGATTCCAACTGCAAGAAATCTTTCTGGAGTATCTAATACAACCTTTTATGTTCATCAAACTTTAAACTGACACATCCAGGAAATTAATTGATAATTTATAGTTTTCAATAACAGATTCACATGTGCACACACACACAAATCCATTGAGCTTAAGGGAATGAAAACTAACATTAAGTTGTGTAGTAGCCCTGAGTTGATTAATGAGAAGTGGAATTGTAGCCCCTCGAATCAGAATAGTTGTTAAAGCTATTGAGGCCCACCTGGAAAAACAATTAATCACTTTCAAGGAGAAACCAAAATAGCTTTAAGATAAAATTTGTAACCATAAGCTCTGTACTTCTACTTAAGCAGCATTACATAATTGTTTCACTATTACCTTTCCTTCAACTTACCAAAAAATATTAAAATCATATAAAAAAGGAAAAATAAACAAAACTGTCAAAAGTAAGAGAATTCTCTCTAAAATCATTTCATTTACCAATTACATCCAGTAAAAGAATGCACGCCATCGATCAAATACTGCAGGGCAGCAACTGGGAAGAAAGAATCTGCTGCAGCAGCAGCCACTTCACTCGCAGCGGGGGCTTGGGAGGTTACCACTTCCACCGTCTTATCCGTAATAACCTCGGCAAAATAGCCAATGTCATTAATCTTATCAGACCCATCATCAATTATGGTTGACATATACCTACAATGAAAGGAGCCAAGCCCCATTTTCCAAGACAATGATGAGCCTGTCCTCTCTCTACATCGAGAACCAAAACAAAATCCAAGTGTCGAGTTGTAAGAGCCACGTGGCAAAGTACTCTTGATCACAGGTGGAGGCAAACTTGAATTCGGTGCATGTGATTTAGTATCCTCATTGTTATCATGAAGAATGTGACTAAATGCAGGGTGGAAACGTCTGGTACCAAAGGTCACTGTGGTGGAGACACTACGTCTACAAGCCATTTCTGCTAGCTAACTTCTGCTAAAAGAAGCAGATATCTAAACATTATAAAGAGATTACATATGCAATATAGAACAAGAAAAAAGCAAGACAACACGATCCTAACACTTTCTACTTTGAGGTGTTATATTCATACCCACTTGGCTTACAAGAAATGTAACACAAAGGAGAAAAGAAAGAAATATTGCAACCCCAAATTTCAAGTTGTTTGAACTTGTACTGAGTTGTACTTTCTTCAGTAATATTTCTTGGTCTTCACTGCTGAAATCTAGTAGGATCCAAAAGTCATACTATTTTCCAATTTCTCACTTTTTTTTCTCAATCAACTCAAAGAACCTCTCACAACGCATTTTCATGGATTCCACAGAAATGTTTGATAAGTTGGGATCAAGGCCTTTCAGGATTGGCTAAGTTAAAGTTCCATAGACACACACACACACACACACACACACACATATAATTAGCTAAGCACCCAATGAAAAGAACCCAAAACAGAGGGCTCAAAGTTATGAATTAAACTATCAAACATTTGGTTGGTGCTTAACTTTGAAGAACCCAGATGGGCTTTACACGATGAGTTACCATCAACAAATTATAAAAGTTTACGTCGTTGCACTGTATTTTCTTAAGAGCCAAACATAAATTAACCAAACAGAAAGAGAACCATTGGAAGTAATTACCTTTCTGAATTTTCTTAGTTCTCTTCTCGACGCGAAGAGACAGAAACTTCATTAGCAGCAGAACGCGTCATTTTCATAAATTTCGAACACAGTAGGTATGATAAAAAAAAATGAAAAAAAGAAGAAGAGAGAGACAACGTGATTTATACTGCATGTCGTTAAAATTTAAGCGCTTGTAAACGTTATGTCGTATTTATGCGTAGCAAGTCCCACTGTACCAGATGTAGAGGATTGCTTTGAAAGCAAAAATTTTAACAATTTGAAAGGAAAATAAAACAAGGATTATATATAATTCCATAATTACTAGATTGTTCTCAGTGGTATTATTCACTAATGGCTCTGATAATATAATTATGTGTGAACAATTGATTTTATACTTGTCACATTAATTATAAATAAATCTCTTGCTGTGGCAATGGCAAACCCAGTTGGAATGAACAAAGTCACTCTCCATGATAAAACATTCCAACCCTGCATGGCCAAAAAAACGATGGTCAGCACCTTGAAAAAGAGAAGTGTGTAAAGTAATGCTACATGAACATATTTATTTTCTGATCATATTATATGACAGTTGATGTGTTAATTAACTATTGATCGTGATAATTGATGTAATAAGTGAGCACCAACTACTAAGTCATGAGCTAATGTGGTCAGAAAATTCGGGTGACTCTAGCATTGGAGTGTGTATGTATTACTTTGAGCAGTCAGTGTTTTTATCAATTGGAGGGAGATTGAGGGACAGGCCACATTTCTTGGGAAGAAGAGAGACTTGAGAGGGATTATAGTTTCCAACGGAAGACAACACTTGCTTAAGGCACTTGCACACAGCTTCCCTGTCTGGCCTGGAATTAGCATTGACACTCAGCTCCTTAACCCCTTTGCAACACTCTTCGGATGGCTTGGTGTCACTTCCACCTTTCACAAAACTGAGACACGGGGCCACTTGCTGGGTTACGGTAGGGCATGAAGGCGCCGAATTTGCAGAACTTGAAAGGAACAAGAGGACGGCTAGGAATCCGATGAGGCGAGTCATTGTTGCTCCTAAGTTTTAAGATCACTTGGAGGCAAGTGTTTAATTCCCAAGTTTGAGGTCTTTGCAAGACTGCAGGGTACATATATAAATGCTTGAGTGCAGGTTTTTCAGTTTTGAAGCCCCACAGCTGTAATTATGCTCATGCAAGTTTCATGCCAGTGATCGGTTTCTGTTTCCATGAAAACAGAAATAGGACTTCTCATGTTGGGATTACGTGAACAACTTAATTAGGGCACACTAAGAAGTTCCCTTTGGGTTTAATATTTCTTGGCCAGACACATTGCTCATAAGAACCTGAAATTCAGACAAAGCTTAAAACAGTTCGTGTGAGTCATCCTCTTTCATACAATTTTTCTTTTCTTAAGAATCTGATGTTCAACAAGTATACAAGAAAAAGAAAAACAGCAATCTTTAGCTTTAATATTTTGAGAATTTCAATACGGTACTACTACAATACACTGTAAATAATGCTACTAACTGCACAAGACTAATCTACGTGTTTCTATATACATGTATGCTGCGTATTCAATCTCTGTCATGGATTTGATGTGTTTCGGAACTCAGACTTGGAGTCGGTACCACGTCTTGTGTACAATGAGCTGACGCCTGGAACTTCAGCATGTGAAGACACTGCAGAAAGAGGCTGGAAGTTCGTATTCCCAACAAACCAATACAGAGCCCATTTCAAATTGCAGAGGGTGTACTTTAGAGCTTTAGTCCAATTCTCCTGCTTATTGAAGCTTTGAGTGATAGAATAGCTTTCCACTTTGTCATTCTCAATCCTGCAAAAGAAAAAGTCCAAGACAATTAAAAGGTATCTAGAGAAAGTATAATTATACATGACATTCGTTAAGTACATGGATAACCATGCAGAATAAAGTTTGTCAAGCCATGAAGACTTATGTCTATGTTGCATGCTTCTCATGTGTGTTAAAACAATTGAAAGGGTAAACAGGATAAACTGCAGTGCTCATCAATGCAAATATTGTATCATCTATGAAAAATGAATACCAAGAAGAGGCAGCAAATGCTTTGAACATGATATAACATACTATTGATGTAGACTGCAAAAACTTACTTGTATGGCAATTTAAAGCATTTTTCAGGTGGTATGTTGTTTTCTTGATCCTTGGAATTTGCAAACTCAGCAAAGTCTTTAAGGCATGTCAAGAACAATGTCATTGCTTTGTCATACCGAGTGCTCCAAAACAAGTTCACGGGACCAAACCTAATAAATACTCAAGTTAATTAAAACATCCAACAAAATGTTGGAAAAAAAAGAAAGTAAAACCCGAATTGCGAAATACAGTTAATTTCAGAGATCTCTCCCCCAACCCCAACCCCAAACCAAATCCATAGACATATTTATTTGTACATAAGAAACATATATAAATATTCGTTTTAATTTATAATCATCTATCCTAGCCACTCAACATTTGGGTAATCTCCACTTCATGCACGATGTACTGCTAAAGGGGGATCTACTAAATTTGAACTTTACAATACTGAAATTAGATGTCAAAAAACAATTAAATAGTGAATAAAATTAAAGGCATAGTCTATACTTACAGCTCATAAGTATTGTTGTTGTTGTCCATAATCCGAGGGTAGCTGCCCATAGGAAGTATTTTTATTCGATATCTAGAAGGTAATGAATTAAGGCCATTTCAACACAATATAACTAAGAAATTATTTACAACAGGTTAAAATGACAAATTCTTCTGTATTGTAAAAAGGATACTGAAATCTTGGACGGAAATATTGACACATGGTATGGAGGAGAAGGCAGGCTTGACCCCAGGCAGCATTTATCTCATCCCACTCAACCTAATTGTATTCACAGCATGGTAAACATCAATATCAGACCCTATTTTCTGTCCCCCAAGGGTAGAAGGAAAGATTCAATTTATTGGTGCTAAGACAATTCTCAAAGGAGAAGGAAAATGCATTCTTAGTTTTCTGACCGGAATTTTTGGAAGTCGTCCAAGTCGAAAATTGTTGATGGTACCAAATTCTCCATCATGCCAGATAGGAAAGGCATCATTGAGCACGTTAGTTCGTTTCAACAACTCCAAGTGCGCCTGTGAAACTTCTATCTTGGACAAAATTGCATCTCTCTCTTCCTGTTAACCAAAAAGATTTTTCATGGACTCAAAGTACAAACAGGACATAAAAGGAATACTAAAAAAGGATGGGAAAGATTTTTCTCAGACTCAAAGACAATGTACGCAACTCTTTTTTTGATGAGGACAACAAAAAAACTAATTGCTGACAAACAGATATAAAATTACCAGAAGCCACATTGTGAACACAACCATTAGATAATAATAATTCAATGCCAAAGAAACTTTTGAAACCACTTTAGACTACACCAAACAACTGCCAGAATATCAACATAAATTCAGAACATATAGGACAAATGTACTGCCTAGAAGATTGTAATGCAACTGCTAGAGAAGCAGAGGAAGAGAAGAAGATCAGCAACACACCTGATTCGAAATTAATTGAAACTGAAAATTATTGAACTCATGCCAGTACCTGTTAGACGTTAAGCAAAATAAACAATCAGGATTTCCCAGGTTTACGTCAAAGGGTGAGTACACAATATGAAATCTGATACATAGTGAAGAACACTTGATATTTTATCAGGAAGTAAACCAACAAAAATCAACAAACAACATTAGGAAAAGGAACATACCGCTCCTCCAATTCCTTAAATCTGCTAGATTTTAACTCAAGTTCCTTCAGCTCATTATTTACTTCCGCATTCTGTTTCTCCATTTCTTCAATTGCTGCTTCAAGTTTTCTCTCTTCTTCCTCAATCTTAAAAAGCATCCGGAGAGGAAGAGTGAGCATTTAGACCTCACTTTGAAAAACTATGATACTAAATATGCTGATATAAAATAAAACGCATTTTTGAAGGTTTCTTAGGATGAGAGCTCAGATGTATTTGATATTAATTAGGACAAACGCATCCCTGCTGGTCATGCAATCTTTAAATTCACCATTCCCCTGAATAAAGGCATATTTGCTATAATAATAAATAATAAAAAACTTATTTCACTCTCCAAATATAGATCACACAGTGATTTTTGCATGGACAACATATTAAGTAAGCACCTTTAGTTTTTCCTTGAGAAAATCAGCCTCACTAAGAACATCCCTTGTCTCTCCCTCCAAGCGTTTAAGACAGGCTTCATAGGCTTTAATGTCCCTATTCACATCTTCAACCTCCTTGTCAAGTTTATCAGACACTACCCTCATGCATTCAAGACATAAAGGTTGCTCAACCTGGAAATGTTAGCAGAAACATAGAGATTATAACTTCTTTTTTAAAAAACAATTTCTGGCACCAACATAGTAGACGCTATCAAAAGGAAACTGTAAAATTCCATTTAAAGTTCTTTTGCACTATTATACATACTTGTGTTTGGGTGGTGGCAATTTCAAATGCCCGTTTCAGGAGAGTTATAGTAGAGTGAAACCCAGAATTGTTAGGCTGCAAAGGACCATTGGGTCCTCCATCAGGCGACGGCAACTGGGCCCCACCACCATCTGCTGATGACTCAGATTTATAAACAACCACAAAGGACTCATCCATTGCCTTTCCAGACTGGCTTGTTTGGGCGGCTCCAACACGGGGACGAGGAGGGACTCCTTGTGCCTGGGGTCTTTGCTTTGGTAACACAACAAAAGAATTGTCCATCCGTGTTGATAACACACTGTTTGCCCCATGCATTGAAGAGCCCTGCATGCCTGCATATATTCATCACCAAACCGCTTACTGATTAAGAAAACAATCCTTTCTCCACACATCACTGCACTTGGCCATCAACAAAACCCTTAACCCCCATAAAATTACAAACTCAAATTTCCACTGAAAATTGCCAACACAAGAAATCTTATATTTGGTAAGCATCATACGATTCTGGTCAAATAATCCACTCATTTGGATTCAAAAGTCCAACACAGCTCCCATTCTAGTAATGGTTCCACAAACGAAGAGTTTCATACTTAATGAATTGCATATTCACAAGGGTCAGCTAGCTATAAGATCCATTTCTAGCTTAAACACTTTGATCAAGAAATTAAGAAAAACATAACGCCAAAAGCAGCAAACTTAAGGTGTTTTAGCAGCAATAAAAGTTCAAAAGAGCAACAATTTAACTCACTAAATCAAAACCGAAGCCATGTTCTCCATAACGAAATTGGTTTAATACTTTCCAGGGTCAATCCATTTCAATTCAAAATTTGCCCTCAATGAAAATCATTTACAGTCTCACCCATTGAAACTCCAATTGAAACCTCGCACAAACTTCCAGAAACCAAATGGGATTCAATAATTCGATGCCCAGAACTCAAATTTGCGCGTATACATGCACTCATAAATGGTAAATACAAATAAGAAAGGGATTAAAAGAAAAAGCTAACCGGAGCGAGAGAAATCGTTGAAGAACTTTTCGGCATAGGAATCGGCGCCGACGATGCAGAGAGAGTTGCGGCAGTTCTGGCAGACATATCTGGGCAAATTCGGATCCACCTGAAAGCCCCGACCCCTTTCTCCCATTGAAGTAATTGTGAACGGTTTTTGTCGGGTCTGTTTTGCTCCAAGTGGGAGGCTCTAGGATTCGTATCAGAGGAGACAAAGTTTTCTCTCCTTTTCTTATTTTCTCTTTGTTTCTTGGCTGAAGCTCACCAAGGAAATCACAACAGTCTTGCCCCGGTTTGTTTCTTTGTGAAAATTGAATCTATTTATCCCTCTTATTGGTAGGAAAAATGTTAACTACAAAATAACTCATTTAAATATATATTTTTTAGTTTCATACAAGACTAATTTAACTAATTTCATTACAAATTATTTGTTACCAAAAGTGATAGTTTACTATTATCAGATTCGAGCCAAAGGAATTAGGTGAGTTTCCCTACATAAGGATCAAGTTGTCGAATTAGCCCAATAGGCGATCCTCACCTCGTTAAAAACCATTAAAAAGAACCTCAAACTCTTATTAGAATACTTCATGTAATTTATTACTAATTATGCGGTTTTTCAAACTAAGACCTCAGTTTCAAAGTTAATTTGCTACTTGATTGGCAGTGTGGTGAATTTGAGTAAAATTATTTATTTATTTATTTTATAGTATAAATGATAGTCTAAATTAAAATGGAATGAGATGTCTCTCACACACACACAACTAAGATCTTCTTAGGGTTCGAATATGAGACCTCTTATCTGCAAGTCAAGACTATTTTCTACTGGGCTAGACCCGTTGGCAGTTATTTAGTTTTAATAACTTTTGACATGTATTTTATATTTGGGAGACTTTGGAAAAGCCCAAAGGAGAGAAAATTTTTAAAAGAAGCAAAAATGGACAAAATTGCCCTTATTTATTTTTTGATTTCCTAAGAAATCCTTTACATTTACATGTCTTTAGTTTGAAAGTTGAGAGGTTATTCTGTCTTTTTTCAAAAAGCTTTGGCTTTTTTCAAAAGTGAAAGTTTTTTTATGGGTAAAACCTAAATTTACTTTTATATTTTCTTAAATTTAAATATTAAAAAAAACCTTATTCAAAAAGAAAATAAATACCCGACCCGGAATATGATCCCAGATTGGATAAAATAGAAACCCGAGAACCATACAAAATCCGATCCCCAAACCCAACTTTATTTCCTTATCTCCTTCTTCGACTCGATTGCCAACAATCTTGGTCCTTCGAAACCCTAAAAACCCCTTGAATTGTCAACAATGGAGGACACCAAATCCAAGACATACAACCTCTTTGTGACCCTTTTGGAGGGCAAAACCCTTACCCTAAAATTCACAGCCCCAGATGTCTCCGCCGCTTCCATCAAGAACCGCCTTCTCGAAATCACCAAAATACCCCTCCACCACCAGCGTCTGGTTACCGGGACTCGCCAGCTCAAGGATGATTCCGTAATTTCGTGCTCCTCAGACGTGCCGTACTTCCCAACGGTCCATCTTCTGCTCCGGCTCGTCGGAGGGAAAGGTGGTTTTGGGTCGCTGCTGCGTGGAGCGGCGACGAAGGCCGGGCAGAAGAAAACGAGCAATTTCGATGCGTGTCGTGATATGAGCGGTCGGAGGCTGCGCCACGTCAATGCGGAGAAGAAGCTTGAGGAGTGGAGGGCTGAGGAAGAGGAGAGGAGGCTTGAGAAGAATGCAGAGGACTTTCTGAAGAATCTGGCGAAGAAGGGCAAAAAGGGAACTGGAGACGCCGAGGCTGAAAAATATGTGGCCAAGTATAGAGCTGAGTCGGAGCGCTGCGTCTCCGAGGTTTTGGATTCGGTTAAGGAGGCTGTGAGTGGGAAGCGTAAAGGGCCGGCCAAGAAGGCGGTGGCACAGGCGAAAAGGATGAAAATTTGGTAAGGAATTTGATTTATTTTAATGGGTTCTGTTTCTCTTATGTTAATTATGTTGATTGTGTGCTAGGAGATTTTTGGAAGTTGTGAAATTGAAGGAAGATTTATCCTTTTATTCAACATGGCTGATGATTTTCATGATATGTATTGTTTATAGGAAGCTTAGAAAATAAAAGGAAGTAATGGAATGGGTAAATGAAGGCTGTTTGTGTGAATTGGTCTTTGTAATGATTTGGACTTATGTTAGTTATAGGTATAGAGGTTAAATTATATGTTAATTAAAGTTCAGCATTCTGGAACTGCTTGGCTAGATTCTGTGTTGCTGAATATTTGGCTGATAAAGCCAAGTTCTTTACTCTATCAGTTTCCTGTTGCTTTATGAAGGTCAGGAATATAAAGTTATGAAGGTCAGATATGATAGTTCATACTCAGTTTGGTTAAGCCAGAAGGCCTCAGTAGGTTTAGAGTAGCTTAAGTTTTGGAATAATCTCTACTGTTTGCAGAGCTTTGTTTCAGTAATACTACATTTTCGTTCAGAAATTTTTTGCTATCAAAGCTGTCTCTCTCTCTTGTATTAAAATATAATCTTATTGGTATTCACATCTGAGTTTGTTGTTTTTGTCAGGATGGGCAAGAGAAAAATGGGTGAAAGTGACAGTGATACAGAGGATGATGACAGTGATAATGAAGATAAAAAGGAGAAATCCGTTGTATTAAATAGTGGGAATAACTCAGATTCAAGTAAGGATGCTGAGGGAAGTTTGGATTCTGTGACTGGTAGGAATCAGGACGGTGATATCTCAGGTGGAGGGTCAGGTGAGAGTGGCTCTGAGGAAGAGAAAGAGATTGTTGTGCAGGGAACACAGGGTCAAGAATCTCTTCACGGTGAGAAGAATGACGTGGTTGAATCAGTAATTCATGAAGAGAACATAGTTAGGAGTGCAAGTACCCCTTATTCAGAGCCTGATGCGGTTTTGAAACCTGAAGCAGTGCAAGAGGAAAAGATGGATTGCAATGGACCGGATATGGGAAATCTAAATGTAGTTGATCAGTCCCAGAAGGTTTCTAGTTCAGGTGATGTGAAAGGAATTGAAACTACATCAATTGTTTCTGAAGCCAATGGTTCTTCGGAATCCAATCCACGAGTTCAGGAAGAAACAGTTGCAAATGGAGACGCTGCAGAGATAGAGAAGCCACTGAATTTTGATGAGTTCAATTCAGCAGCAGAAATGGAGGTATGCTTTTGAGAAGTTTATTTTGTCACATTTATAATCTTTCTGGCTATATACTATGCAGCCATTGTTGCTTATTAGGGTGATGTCGGTTTTTTGCATGCTTCGTTTAAATCTACTAAGGCACTGTTTCAGACCCAAAAATATATATATATTAAGGCACTGCCATTTCAAGAAGCTGATTTTTTGTTTAATATGTACAAGATAACTCTACCTTGTGGTCATGAATCATGATGTCCACTTCCAAGAAAAATTAAAGCCCATGCTAGTTTATACATACCTACCTGATTGCTTTTTTCATCACAGCTCTCACCATCATCTCTCCTACCATGCTCATTTTAGTTAGGGATGCCTTGACATCAAATCATTAGTGAGCATTAACATGATTTTTCCACCTTATTATGGTAGGTTATCGGCCTGGAAAGGTTGAAGTCTGAACTGCAAGCTCGTGGGTTAAAATGTGGTGGTACTATGCAAGAGCGCGCTGCTAGGCTTTTTATGCTAAAATCTACCCCGATCGAGAAGATTCCAAAGAAGCTGCTTGCAAAGAAATGAGAATATAATGTACTTCATCTTTTTACTTTGTAGAGGAAAGCCTCTCCTTTAATGAATGAACAGGGGGAGTTCAGTGTATATTAATATTTCAATCTCTGCCCAGTTGTTGACTATTTATGTACTTGTATGTATACCTTTGATGGATAATGTCTGATCCTTTGACTGATGCAATTTCATGTTCTTGTTTTTTCAACTTCACTCTGTAGAAGCTGCCCTGTGCATTATCTGTGGTTTAGATTTGCTCTTCTTTTTTGTAAGCCTGAGTTTTCAACCCCAAAAGTTACACATTCTATTGAGGAAAATATCTACACACAAAAATTGGGTATGGAGGGTAAAGTCCCACAAAATCTTAACCACTATGTACAGTAACGAGTGGGTAAAAGTTCACAAAATACAGAAGTTAAAATAAAAAAAAATAAAAAAATCAGACATTGTTCGAGTTTGAGTCGGCATGTGCCGGGGATGGATTGTTTCGGCAAACTGGGCATGTGCTGTTCAACCGAAGCCACTCATCAACACAAGCAGCGTGGAAGCAGTGTTTGCATTCCGGGATGCATCTCACCGTCTCCTTGGTCAGATACTCCGACAAGCATATAGCGCACGTGGTGTCGTTGGGCCCCGGCAGCCGGCGGCTCTCACCAAGAACTAGCATCTGATATGACTCAATGGTGGTCTGGTCCAGACCCATGGTTACAATGGTGGGTTCTTGCGGTTGTGGTTCGGCGGCAACTGCGGTGGCGCTTCGTTGTGCAGAGCCACCAGGAACCCTGTCCTTGATGCAAGCAAAGCAGGCTATCCCAACTGCGCAGGTGAGGGCTGGTACCGTGATGGACACGCAAATGATCCTGAAAACTTGGAAGCCCTTGTTTGATCCGCCTGGAATTTGAAGCCATTATTTAGTGCTGGAAAACAAGCTCTTGCTCTGCAGATTTAGAATTGCATTCCACTTAGTGGCCACCCAATGCATTTTCTTCTTGTTATTATTATCATCTTTTTATTCAAACAATTATTATTAATTTATTTTCTTATCCCTTAAAAAATTTATTTTTTTAAAAAAAGTGAAAAAGATTAGGAAAGAAGTAGTTATTGGGTTTTGACTTTTGGCCCCTGCCCTGCCCCTGTAACATATGAAGTGGAACGTTTCAAATCAATAAAGAAAGCTTTAACGTGTGCCATAGTATAAGGGAAAATCTAGTTATGAAGTTTTCTATTCATCCTTTTAGTTGGCTTTTTTTTTTTCCTGATACATAGTTGACATCGCTTTAATTAGTAATATTGGCATAATGCATAGAATTTTTTTTAAATTTTCACATGGTTAATTCCAATTCTACGAACGAACACACTTCGAAAATTCAATTAGGAAATTAATCTGTGAATTAGGACACTGAAAATAATGAAGATTAAAGAACCTGCTGTTGAATTGTAGTCGCAGACAAGTTCTTGGCTGGTGTTGCTTAAGAGTCCGCAAATTCCACCTTGGATCTCACAGGCACTGCAAGCGGGTTCATACCAAGTCAAAAAAAGATCCGAATCAAGGTTGGTCGAGAACCCGTCCTCCGTCTGGACCTGCCTGGTAACCGGAACAGCCAATGTGGCAAGAATCCGACACGTGGTGGACATGGAGTTTGCAAGGGCGGTGGAAGGCGTGGCCAAAACTGAGGTGGTGGAGTTGCTGAGGCAGTCAATGGGGGTGAACCTTGACTTGGTGAAGGAAGCCGGGCAGCTGAGGAAGGTGTAGTTTTGATACACAGCAGCAACAAAAGGAGAGCCTGCAAGGCTGAGACTTAGAAGCTTTTGAGGGAGGCAATTGTTGGGGTCGTAGAGCTGAATCTCTTGAGTGGCATAGCTGATTGCTCTGACGAAAAACTCTCCGGAAAGTGGAAGTTTTATGACTGTTAGGCCCTGGCTGTTGCAGGTCAGGTTGAAGCCCGGGTAGCCGCAGTTTTCGGGTTGCCGGGCTTGTAACCGGAACGGGAAGCGGATGGGGAAGCCGGTGTAGCCACAGACGGAGACCGGGCAGTCGTCTCGGGCATAGATGTGGGGGAAGAGGAAGAGAAGGGCGAAGAAGATGTCTAAGATGTCCATAATACCAAAAGGCCTAAAACCAGGATGAGAAGGTGGAATTTGTAGGAGAGATTCATTAAAAAATTTCAACAAATTATAAAGTCAAAAGTTTATGAAGTAACGGTAGCTATAGCCCACATAAGAAGTGGTCATCACTCACCACGATCGTTGCTTTTGTACGATTTTACCAATTAGAATATGTTTGTGTGCCAAAGGTCAGCAGTGAGCGCAGATCACATGTAAATCCTATTTTAACCACATTTTTTTAAGTTTTAAATCCAAAGTCAGAGATTAAATTCACAGATTTGGTAAGCTAAAAACAACCATTAAAGATTAATACGCAACTAACATCCACTTGCCAAGGAGTGTACGTAAGATCAACTAAAATTAAAATTTATATTTGTAGCACAGCACGTGTATTTATCAATTCTACAGGGAAGACCAAACTATCTCAGAGCTTTTATATTTTCCCTTTTAATTTGAGTAAACAGGAAATTAAGCTACTAATTACTAGTTTAATGAACCCCAATATGGGTTTGTTTTCTGTTTTTTTTTATTTATTTATTTATTATTTATTATTTATTTATGGGTATCAGTTTATCAGAAGGGAATGTTTTTCACTTTTGGCTAAGACCAGTGGGATGGGATGGGATGGGATGGGACTTTACAGGAGCTGCTGAGAGATTCTAATAGATACAACTTCACCTCCAGCTCCAGCTCTCATCACTTGGTATTTGACTTGAAGTCCTGGTATCAAGAAATTCGACGAAAATACGAAAATTAGACATAAATTTGTCGATCAACAAATGGCTAAAGGCAATGCAATTTTTATGTTCATATACGTGAGCTTGGAAACATCAGAAGTTTTTTCTCTTTCTACCTTCATTTTTCTGTAAGTTGGTGTTGACTGCAACTGAATGTAGAGTAATGATAGCCTTTGGTTGCCAGTCGTTCGGTTTACCAACCCATGACTTGAGATTAAAGACTGCTGCCATTTCATTTGGAAATTTGACCACGTTAACTTGTATGTTCAGCAAACAGAAGTAGAGGTAACATTAAGACTAATTAATGAGATTAACGTTGACTAATTTTGGGTTATTGGAGCAGTAGCAGGGCAAAGAGCATCTGAAGAAGTTACCAGATGTTGGAGAGTCATTGAGGTGTTTGAGATCGAAAATAGCCCCCGAAGCACCATCGACATGCTTTTTGACATCATGGGAACCGATATGTTCGTATTCCCAGCTTCCATTCTGATACCCCTCGCTCAAGAACAATTCTATATGCCTTGCATCCAGCGTCTGCATTGTTCCTGCGCATAACAAACATGAAATGAGAGACCCTGAAGCCCTTTGCCTCCAATCCCCCTGACTTTCCAAGGACTTTTAACAAATAGCTAATTATTTCATCTGTCAAAGTTCAAACCCAAGTATTGAGAAGTGATGGGTTTTGTTCTGCCTTACCATCACATGTATTGAGCTCGCAGACGGGGCATCGAACAAGTTGGAGATCTGTGGGAAATCATTGAGTTGAAAATTGAAGTTCAATTGAAGTGTTCAAGAAAAACAAAAAATTTGATCTTCATTTGTCTGAAAGAAAATGGCAGGATGATTGAGTGCAGCTGAAGTTACCAGCTATCCATATCCCAGCTTTAACGTTATCCAGCACACAATAGCCGCAGGCCTCCAACATTTTCTGCATGGTATCTTCTTCTGGGAGTTTTGTTGGGTTTCTCAGCCTTTCTGTCAAGAGTGCTTCTGAAGATTCAACGGAAAATGCACCAATCCGCATCCAGTCTGATTAGTCCAAACAAATACGAAAAGAAACTCATTAGTCTTCTGTGGAAATTATTATACATATGGTGAGGTTTGTGATTTTTTTTCAGCACAAGAGAATAAGGAGAAAGCATTTGTCTTATATTTTAAAGAAACAGGACACCTGTGACAGCCAATTAGTCCACACTGCACTCTAGCAATGCAATTAGACACATAAGAACATAGAAACCAGCTGAAAATTAGACATGCATCAATTTCTAAAGTCAGGAGAAACAAAATATGTACTCGAAGAAAAGTTACTTACCATTATGACTTGCTAGAAGTTCTCATTGACTTTTGAAAAGAAAAAAATAGAAACCAATACAGTAAGGACTAATAAACTTTTGGTTGGCTAAAATTCTCACTGACTTTCGACAGTCTTCAAAAGTCCTCATTGTCTTCACTAATCACTACTTATTGTCTTCAATCCAGTTATGATACATAGCACACAATCATCTTTTAATATGAATCTTATTTCGCCAACAAAACAAAAAACAAAAAAATCATATAAACGTCATGCAAATCTTACATCATATAGATTTCTTTGAGTATAATCATGTGTTACCTTATTATTAATTTTGACGTGACATAATGACAACATTTTCCTACTTGTGGTAAAATTGCGCACTCACCAATATGCTTCTCCTTCTGGCGGAACATGTAAGAATGGCTTCCATCTGCAAAACACCAAACCCGATTGGTTCATTAGCATTAGCAACCCCACTTGATCAGACGATTATAATTCGTTTTAAACCAGTCTAATCTAATATTATTATTCTAATATAATTGAGATCTGGAGGAGGCTCGGATCCGTACCGAAGGCTGAAACGTAGAGGTTCCTCCAATTGAATGCCACGTGGAGAGGAGCAGGGACCTGAAGATCACGCAGGCAGGCGTACTTCCATATGCTCCCTTCCATAATCAGACCGTGGAACCAACAACATGTCGTTGCGAGCATCACCAGTGACTTTCCGTCTAGATACTTGGCGATCTCTGTCCAAACGTCCTCTTCGTACCTTTTTAAATACAACAAATGAAAATTAGTTACGGCCTCTGAAAATTCGAAAATTAGTTACGCTCTGTTTGGTTACTGTTGAAATGCTTTCCAAATTAAACACAGAGGGACTCTCAGGATTTCTCAGGTGAAAAATGTAGATTTCTCGTTTTCTCTGTTTTTCTCGGCAACCAAACAGGAACCAAAACACCTAGAGTTTTCATTCTTAGAAATCGATCAATGTAGATTTATACTAGAACAGCTTCCTCTGCAACTAACAAACAGATATATCATACCGTTCTCTGTAAACATATTTTTCTCTACGAAAACTCAAATCTGTGCTTGAAATTGAACTAACTGAATCATGAACTTTTCAAAATTTTGACCAAATTAGAAAGATCGAAGTCCATAAAGTTCGAAGAACAACGCACATGCAAAGCATAATTCAGCTTCAAATTACGAGCAAAATAGAGAAAAATTCAAATCACAGCTCCGATTTTAATCTAAATCCTTCATTTCTGAATCGCATGCATGTAGACGTAAAGATAGAAGCTCAAATACACAGAAACAACATTTGTACAGCAAAATAATTCAAATCAAATCACAAGTCATCACTTAGAATCTCATTCATGATTCATGAACTCAAACACATAGGCACAAACACATTCAAACGCATTTGCGCACGAAATTTCGAAATTCAAGTTCAAATTGAGAGAGAGAGAGAGAGAGAGAGAGAGAGAGAGAGAGAGAGAGAACCAGCAAAAGGCGGAGCCAGCGGAGTTGTCAGTGAAGCGAGGAGAGCTGCAAGAGCAAATCGTCTTGGTTCTTCTCATACGCTTTTGCATTTGAGGAGGTTGGGGCTGGGTGACGACGGCTCTCTTGCGCTTCGGCATTTTCTCAGTGTGTGTTTGGTTATTCTGAGCCAAAACTAAAGCGATCGCTCTTTCAAAGCTCCAAGGCTTTGCTACTTATACGCGCGCCACCCTCAAATTCAAAAATATAACAAACTGAATTCAAAATATGGGCCTACATTATGGGCCGGTAGCTCAATACTATTTTCTCTAAGCTGGACTTCCACGTGGCCCGTATCTTTCATGGTGCCTTTTTATTTTTAGATTTATTAAATTTGAAAGCAATTTTAGGTTTTTTTTTTTTTTGTGGTTAAAGATTTTCATTAATACTTGGATGGAGAGATAAATTCTTTGGGAATGAATAGAAACCCCTATTTATTTGGAGTGGACATATTCGGCCATTAGTTTCACATGCAAGAGAGCAAAGGAAAGATTTGAGGAGAATACAAATATACGAAGCTATTTGATTTAAATATGAAGAGAAAATGCTTGGATACCATTAGCCTCGGGGGTTAAGCTCAATTTAACTGAGTCTCGTTCATTTAAATAACGATTTGGAAAAATTTGGCTCCTTAAAAGTTAAAACTGAGGAGTAACTTCCTTAAATATTCTCTTTTGAGTAATGCTACTCTTATCATATTTTGTATACCACATTCTATACTACCTTATGTGACAGTTGAGGTGGACAGCCACATCAATTAAAATTACTTTAATTTTTTATTTCTTTTTAACATTTATCAATTGACAAAAAAGAAAAATAAAAAATAAAACAAAACAAAAAAACCCTAGCGAACGTGAAACCCAAACGTGAAAACTGGTTCTCCCCTTCTCCTCTCCATCGTTCCCCTCCTCTTCTACAGTAAGCGTCTCCTCTCGCGTTCTTCATCGCCTATCCTCCTACACCATCAATTGGCACTCCACTGTCCCTCCTTTGGTTATTGGTGAGTATATATCTTTTTTTTTTCTTTTCTATCAATTCTTTTTTTGATTGGGATTGGGATGCTATATTTTCATGTTCGTTCTCCTCCATTGATGACTTATGGTCATTCTCCATTGTTTCTTTTCATGCCTTTTAAAATAATTTTAACCTTTTTTTTGTTCTGAATTAGTTAGAACCTGCAAGCATGAAAACATAAGTCAGAAGCTTTTACTCTTCATGATCTATGGATAAATTATGAAAGTCACTTTCCACTTTCCATTCAATAAACCTGCCCTAGGCTGAGCCTTGCAATCATTCTTTATACTTGGACGAGGTTTAAGAAAATTACTTGACTTACTTTTTGATTTTCCTTCTCGAGCACAAGAAATAGTAACATATTTCAAATTTCCATCATCTCCATTTGTTGATGATCTCCTTATCACTGGAAACCCTGATTGCCTCCCATATTCTCTTCAACACTCATTACAGTGTCATTATTTTCAGTTTCATCCCCATTATTTTCCTTTTCAATCCCATTAAAATTCATTTCAACTGCATCATCATGTTGATTATTCTCTAGTCTTGCAGAAGATTCTTCTATTCCTAAAATTGTAAAGTATAAATAATTTACCTAATTTACCAGAGCGCATACCAAAAATAAAAGAAGCCATACTAACGTAATTTTCAAGAATGCAAGATTAGAAACAAAGTTCTAATTGTTGTACTAATGAGAAGAATTACCTTGATCAATTGGGCTATTGTTGTTGATGTGGCTAGTGTCCTCTGATTCACTGGCTGATCTTCTAGTGCCCATTATCGTGCTTCTCAACAATTGAACTAAATAAAAGAGTAAGTTAGTAATTCTAAATAGAAAATCCCAATCAAAAAAAGAATTGATAGAAAAGAAAAAAAAAAGATATATACTCACCAATAACCAAAGGAGGGACAGTGGAGTGCCAATTGATGGTGTAGGAGGATAGGCGATGAAGAACGCGGGAGGAGACGCTTACTGTAGAAGAGGAGGGGAACGACGGAGAGGAGAAGGGGAGAACCAATTTTCACGTTTGGGTTTCACGTTCGCTAGGGTTTTTTTGTTTCCTTTTCTTTTTTCTTTTTCTTTTTTGTCAATTGATAAATGTTAAAAGAAATAAAAAATTGAAATAATTCTAATTAATGTAACTGTCCACCTCAACTGCCACATAAGCTGGTATAGAATGTGGTATACAAAATGTAGTAAAAGTAGCATTACTCCTCTTTTTTCTGTCGGAAGTTAATCAATTTTGCTAAAATTTGACAAATGTCAAAACCACATTGGAGGAGCTCCTCGGAACCAAGCTTCCTTCTTTAAATAAATGAAGGACAAATGGTAAACCAAGTACCCAAAAGAAAAGCTCCATTATTAATTCTTTAGTTAACAGCAATAAATAAAACATTTGGTTGTGTATATACTGAAATATCAATATTGTCAGGCAACAATTACAGTTAGACATGAGAAGATTGTATAATAATCTGTCAAACTTTTACACGAAAAAAAGGCCGCAGCCAAATATTTGGGGTATTACATTGTAACTGAATGGTTACAACACGACTAGCAGTAAAGAAACTTGAAAGAATTACAAGCTCAGGGAAAAGAGAAAGAAAAGGTGAACTTATTGGTTAGGAGATGGGTCAGCTCTGTGCAGAGATGAATTGGGAGCAAAAAAAATGTAACTGTGAACTAATTCATAAATTTCCTACAGTTGGGAGCTTTACACAGACAGGGGACTTTCAGCTCATCATGTTCATCCGGATCAAACAAGTAATCGTACCTGTTAAAGAGAACAGGAGGGTAACGTTACTTTTCCGAACCAAATCGGGGTCAATCTAAACCAATGCAGCAAAATTTAAACCAAACCCGGAGAGAAAAAGACTTACGTTAGTTCTTCACCGACAGGCACGTTAGTCTTAGCAATGAGAACTATCCGGCTGTCTTCGTCACCCACGCTCATGATCCTTGCAAAGCAGTTGGGCATGCACTGCAGCACAGGCGGTTAAATTTAGCATCATGATATGCAAGATGTGCATGCATCCAGAACTCTGGAAAGTCATTTCTATTACACCACGTTTTGCCAACAAAGGGAAACACAAGCATTGACCAAATTTTACAACTTAAGTTGTGCTTGCATGGCACTTAGCAAATCCAACCAATCGAGAATTGTGATGGATAACTTGAATTACAGATTAAACCAAGCCACAAGCACCCAAAACCAAAAACCCCCAAGTGATTAGCTACACCTTCACGCAAAATGGAGAGAATAGGGAAAAATGGAACTCACCGAATGGTTAATTAAGCGTGCTATATTTCCCTTATTCGTAGCATCAATTACTACTTCATCACTGATCTTGAAGAGCTGCCAAAAAAAATAGTTCATAGACTTAAAAATCACATCTCAATGACAAATAAAATTTGATAGAAAGAGAGGTGACTGCGGTAGGTGCTTGAACAAGTTGGGTACGTAGGTGCACACAATTTCTACGGGTTCAAGTCAAAGTGATCTGGTACATAAACATAAACATCCCATATCTTTAAGGTATCATTAATGTAACGGATCAACCTCTCTTCTATACGACCACCATTTTTTTGTTTCTATCTTCATTTTTGTGCCAAGCTTTTCCTACTTTCTATTAGAGGATAAATTTGGGAACGAATGATTACATAAAACTACACTTTCCAAATTAGAAAGTTCCTACATTTTTTCCACATGTAACAGAGATGTAATGTATTCTTGAATTCCTCAACCTGTAAAAAAGTTATTAGCTAACACATGCTTGTAATTATCTACTGCCAAGACAGAGATGTAATGTATTCTTGAATTCCTCAACCTGCAAAAAAGTTATTAGCTAACACATGCTAGTAATTATCTACTGCCAAGACAATACAACACCTGCATATGGAAACAAAAGAGTACCCTAAGAAAATTGACTCACATAGCAATCTTTGCCTTCCCGTCTGTATCGTGCTTCCCTCAGATCTGCAATGCTAGGCCTCACCTTCTCACCACGATACTCAACAACCTGCAAACAAACATATTACCATAAAAGGATAACACGAAACAAACCTTTTGGTTGTTGAAAATCTAAAATAATATACTCAAAGACAATTCCTTTAAGTTGTTCATAAAAAAAGAATTCAAAAACTGTATTAAAAAATTCAAGCAAGCACATAGAAGTCTCAATTTCTGTCGGTAATGTAAACTTTAAGTGATTATCATATTAGAAATAAATCCATATGTGAGCACATAGGCAAAAACACGTATATATATGAAACTACAAGTTCATTAAGTACCATTTCTCCTTCTTGAAAATTCCTACGCGCAAATAGACCCCATCCATGTATTCCAGATTTCCCAAAACAAACCCGGTGATTTTCAGTTTTCTGAAATAGAAACAAGAAACAGTTATTGAATTTTGCACAGGAGATGTTATCGAGAACATCCAACTCTGTAAAGTTAGCAACTACAGCCATATGAGAAGTTTGACTTACCTGTAAATGGAAAAGCCGATCCTTGAATGAAGAAAAAATTTTAGAATCTTCTACTTCCTAATAAAAGTTAAGTCAATCTGTCACACCAATCCACCAAAGAAAAATACATATTGTCTATACGGAAAACAAGACTTTTAACATTAGAAGTCAATAAAAAGTCTAAATCAACAAGGACAAGAATATTACTTTAAATGTACTCAAGCTATTTATTGTGTCCAAGGAATGATGTGTTGGCCCCATTGGTCGGTGGAATATTGCTAGCTGCTCACCTCTCTGGTAGAAAATAATGAACATAAAACAATCAACAAATCAACTCAGAAACAATGAGGCAAAAAAAAAAAAGTTCACAACATTCATATAAAATAAGTTATGAGAAATTCCACAGGAAAACAAAAATCAAAAGATAATGAAAGGGGTGCAAATATTCTAACACAAATTACCTTATAGTTTGATCTTTTAAAAGCACAGCATCTTGCAGCAGAGAGTGGTTCAAACTCGTTAGTCTCTGAGGTCGAAGGTTCTGGAAGCTCAGTCCTTTCTGATGGCACCACCCTTGCACCCCTGAAGCACCCCTTCTGATTTTGAAGTGAGTTTCTGGCAGCAAAAACCCCCGAAGGAGTATGCACAACTACAACAGCATCTGGATTTGGGGTCCTGCATTGGAAACAAGACATGAATCAACAGATGTGACACACAATAAGTTGCAACCAAAAATGGATACCACCTCACTGGTATGAGCAATAGAAAATACTACTTTGACTAAACATAAGATAAATACACCACAGTTCTAACCTGTGAACTGCACAATATATCAACTTTCTTGTGATTTGTATCCCATTCTTCTCTAGACTGTGCAACTGAAAGTTCAAGATACAATATGATCAAAATCACCAACATTGTTCACACATTACTTCTAGCCATTAAAAGATAGGTGCAATCATACAAACTACTAGAGGAAAAGTCACCACCCTATGGACACTTACTTCCATGCTGTAGCCTGCTCTTGATGCACACATTGTATGAAAATGAGTAGCACATTTGCAACACTGGGTGCAGGAACCGTGAATCTGCTTACAAATTACACAACGCTGCACTCCAGAAGATAACGTAAATTAAATTAGAGACTGCAAATTTTACCATGATGTAAAAACCAGATCAAAAAAAAAGATATATAAATATCGCAGAACAAAAATTACTGGCTAAAGTCCTTTCCCAACTTGAGGAGTAAACATGGAGGATAACAAAAGACCATCCAAGAAAAATTACCCCTTTCAGTCAACAAGAAAGGAAAAGAAAACAGTAAGTGTCAGAAATTATACCCATTGCAAGATCATTTGAAACACAACTTTACCTTCAAAAAAGTAGTTGGTGGGATTTTGAGGATTCCAACAGCAGGTTCCATTTTCTCATGATTCAAGAAACCAACTTCACGGCGAAACCAAGCGCAAGAGACATGAACCCACAAGGTGTCAACATCAGTAGGCTTCAAAGCACCTCCTGAACAAACCACTTTCAAGTCAATAGCAGCAAATATACAGGGGAAGCAGTCAACTTTACTGAATATATAAAATAGCATCATCATGTAAGTTTCATGCTTAATATGAATCATAAGCTTTTTTCATAAGATACAAAAACTCGGTGTACACCATTAAGATTATTCAAAAATATACATGACTATTCATGATATGAAAGAAGGAAAGAGAATATTCACATAAGCTTCCAAATTGAGGATGAAGGAAATATAGACGATAAGTATTAGTTAACAATGAGTTATTCACATGAAAAATAATAATCAAATGAGAACAAAAATAAACGTTTGAAATAGAAAAAAAATATATGGTGAGAACTCAAATAAAGATATTTTATGTACACCATTAAATATTAAATCAACAATTAAAAAACAGTCATCAGTAAAAACACCAAAAATGTATGCATTAAACAAAAATCAAGACAAAATAACTAAGAAGTACTCAAGACACTAGATATGGGCAACATACCTCTTACAGGACAAAGACAACACTCTCTAATAACATCAGGTGTTTCACATGCCCTACAAACCCACGATGTAAAATCCTGCACATCTTTTGCGCCATAGCATTCTTGGTGCACAGCTATCTGACACCTGGACATAGCAACAAAAGTTATATATAAAACTTTTGAATCTAATAGCTTTTTTATAATTAAAAAAAAAAGGGTCAAATCTTGCACCAGAAAGAAGACTAAATCAAATTATCTAAATATGCAGAATTGGCACAGATATAACAAATGGTGGAGACAGACACCTGTTGCATATAATAATTTTGTTATCCTCCCAATCTTCAACCCATCTACAAACCGCACATCTTTCCGTTGTCCACTTTGTATTAACTGGCTCATACTTCTCTGTTGAAACAAAGATGCACGTGAGTCTCCTCACCATACAAATTCATCAACCAAACACCTCATTAAGACATAAGCACAAGAGCCCCGCACCACCTTCCCAACACATACACATACACATACGCATACACACAAGATGATGTGTAAAGAATGTAGCACTTATTTCACCTTGCAAAAAATCAAGCAGACGCCTCTTATCTAAATTGGCAGGATTAAAGCCATGTTCATTATACTCTGCAATCTGGAAAATACTTGGCATTAGTATGAAATTGTAGATTATCAATATTATGCATAGTTTTGATCAAAGAAAAAAAGAGTTGAAGGTTAATTCTTTACAATCAAAACAAAAATGGGGTCATTGAGGTCTTATCAGAATTACACTTAAACAAACTATTGTTAATTACTTTAATGGCAATAAACATATTCTAAATGAGATTAACTATAGAGAAATCCCAATAATCTAGTCAATTTTTCAGAATAACAGATATGGTACAAACCCATTTTTCCAGTGGTAGCATTGTAGCCTTCACTTTCACACTATACTTCCATTTTTTTGCTCTACAGCCTGTGTGCTTTTCCCATTCACTAGGTGTCTGCTTCTTTGACCCACAAGAACCACACTTACAAATAACCCTGCAACATAACATAATTAGAAGCAGCTCTGAAAATCCTTCCGAAAATAAATTCACTTTACAGTATAGCTGAAACTTGAAATGATTGACTTGAATTACTCAATAAAACAGCACAATTAGATTTACTGGAAAGCCCGAAATTGGTGAAAGAAAACTGACAGACCCAGCAAGAATGGATGATTTTAACTTGACAATGATGAATGGAATCCACAAAAATACATAGAATAATTCATTTCAATATAACTTCTGCATTTACAAAAGATAAGGGCTTACATATGAAGTTTTGGAACATATGTTCCTTCCATGCCATTACAAACTACAGTTATCTGCTCAGGATTCAACGATTTCTGGACGTGTAGTGCAGAACTGTTTCAAAAATTGCCATATCCTTCAGTTAACTTAATGGAAACATTAAAAGAAAATCTATAAAGGCAGAAATACACTTGCCACCAGAAGAAATGAGCAAAATAAAACATTTCTAACATACCTGGTTTTTTTCTGACGTTTTACCAAATCTGATGATCCACACTTCGACTTTGCTTTGCAATCAGGGCAAAAGTAATCAATGTGCTCCAGGTCCTGAATTCCAGTCAATTTAGTAACCCTCGATTCCTTATCAAAATTAGGTAAAGCATAGGAGAGAGGGAAAAAGTTCAAAGTAAACATGAAAGATATACCTTGAAAACATTACTGGAAATTTTGTCACACTCAGCATGCACCCAAACATTACAACCATCACAGCATACCTGAGACAGAGATTAAGACCAAGAATCTGTCAAACCATTCAACCACATAATTAAAGAAACAAATTATGATGATGATGGTGATGAAAATAATAGATTGCAGATAACTCACCCAATTCCCACCATCTGAGTGGTGCCATATTTTCTGGCATATGCCACAATATTGTTTTGATTTTTTTAACTACATAAGATGAATGTAAGCATTAGGAACCTATAATTATGTTTAAAAAATTAAAAAATAAAATAATTCCAACATGAGGCCATTTTGAACCTTGGCACAATGTGTACATAAAAGTTGGGTTTCAGAACGTGAGCCCTTCATTTTTTTCATAGCTTTAGAAGGAGTAACCAAACCACAACAATCACAAGCCCTTGTGTCTTTATGATATGCTTCCTGCATAATAAATTCACTGGATGAAATGAACTATAGCATTTGAAATAAAATATTATACTTTATAGCATGGAAACAAAATTTTGCACAGGAAAAAAATTCTGAAATCTAAAACTAGGCTAAAAATCAAAATCTTTGCATGACAAATAGCCAACCAAAAGAGAAAACTGAAAATAACGCAAGAAGAGTTGTCTTGATCCTTGTTATTTATCCATCTTTGTTATTCTTTCTGCTATTTATTCAGTTTTGTAGGGTAACCCTTTTAAATTCTCATAGAAATGTCAAAACGTATTCATTCAAGGTTATAACGTGTAGCATTCTCCAAACAGGCCCGGATTATATGAGTCCTTCACAAGAAAGTATTAAAGGCCCGGATTATATTCTTCAAGATGGACCCAAAATCCAAAGAATGAAGAGAAAAAGGGATTTCCCAGAGTAAAAAAGAAAAAACTTACATGGCTCTGAGAGTAATATTCCTGATCTTGATAAAACCCAGTAGCCTCTTGGAATTGGGCGGGATTTTCCTCTGAATTAGTTGTTGTCCCAAAGCTTGTGTCCAGAAACCCATTTTCTGCTAACAACGCCTCCTCTATTGCCATCTGAAAATCACTTGGCTTGCTCTTGTATAACTGTGTCTGCCCCCGAAATCTGGACGAACAAAAATGCTCAAACATTTTTCTAAACAAGTAGGAAAACTTCACAGAACTAATGAGCTACAGACCTGTCCATGAACTGCAGAAAGGGGAACACCATTCCCTGCCTCACCCACCCATAATCCTGCACATCAACGTTCATTTAAACTCCACTCTGAACAAATTTGTAGTACTTCAAAAAAAAAAAAAAAGTTTCACTATTAAGAGATTTACCCTTTGTGTTCCATTCTTTGAGAACCCATAGAACATCACACATATAGCACCAGGAACACAGCACCTCAAAACTGATTTTGGAGCTTGCAATATGGGGTCGATCACCACGGCTGGCCAAGCCGGGTAGCTCTTCCCACACTTAGCCCAAACAATGTCACCCAAAGCAAAGTCCTGTGGTTTATATATTTCTTTCTTCTTTGCACCATTGGCTTTACTAATTTTCTCCATGCCCCCTAAACTAAACCCATCGCTATATTTCCCACTTTTGTTCAAAGTCGTATAGTTTCTATGATCAAAATGGTTATACCCTATACAATCCACGTCGTCTTCTTCTTGTTCTTCCTTCCCATAATATTGGAACTTCTTCGAATTCTTGTGCCTATAAATATCCTCCTGGCTCTTTTTTACAAAACCCAATTTCTCAATTCCCTCTATATCATCTTCTACTAAAACTTCATAACCTTCTTCTTCGTCAAAATTAGTTTCTCTATTTTTATATACATCAATGACTGAATCGTTAAACCTCGAAGGAAGCATCTGAATTCGTCCTCGTGACGACCTCCGGAACTTCCCGGAGCTCCGATTCAACTCTCGTTGATTAATCAATCGCTCCAAATTTGACTGGACCTCTTTGGTGGGCCAAGACAACTCTTCGTTGTACGAAGAACCTGAACCGCTGCTGAAATCTTCGCCCTCTCCATTGCCAACTGAGCAGTACCCATTCGTTTTCCGCTTCTTCGGATTCGCGGAAAATTCATAGGCTGTAGCTTCGGGCTCTTCGAGCTTGCAACGTTTCACATTTGGCATTTCGAATTTCAGAGGCCGTTTGATAATCATATTCTAACCATTCAATTCCACAAAATCTCCCTCAAAATATAACAACCCAAAACCTAATTTCACATTGAACCCCAAAACCAAACCTTGAAAAAAGAACACCAAAAAGAAGCTGAACAATCGAATTTTGAAGACTTCAAAAATCGGCCACCGTCTTCAGAGACAATTTACGCCGCCGGAATCAATGCAAATACCCAAATTGGGGTGCGAAAACCCTAATTAAAGCAACGGAAGCAGAAATGTAATGAATTTGAAACGGTTCTCTGTAACTTTCTTTCGGCCAAACGCAGACAACAAAAAGAAAGATTCAAAAAGAAGTCGGAATTTTGACCTTGGAGTCGGTGCTGTGACGGAGCCGGGACCAACTTTCTCAGGAAAATCAAGATAAAAGTTTCCCGGAAAATTAAGAAAGCTCGAGCTGTGTTTGTCACACAGAGAGAGGTCCCGTTTGCCTAAAACCACAATTTACAGTTTTGCACACAACGACGAATTGCTTATATACGACGTGATCTATAATTATTATTATTATTTGAGAATAACCATATTAACGTGAAATTAATAATATTTTTACCTTAATAAAATAATTACAAATATACCGGGCCTCGTGTTTTTGTTTCCGCCATTTGGCTCCAAAATTTGGGAAGGAGGGAGATGTTGGAAATTTTTGATACGGGAAAGCGCGAATTGAAATATATCGGGAGGTAGCATGGAGCTTCTGTGCTACCTTCTTGCTTTCTGACATGTCGGTACTCGGTGTGCCACTGCTCAATTTGTTGTGGGACAGATGTGGATCCTAATCCGTATAGCAGAATTAATTCGTATCACCAGCGGAAAGCCCGATGGCGTTTTATATGCTGACACGTGAAAAAATTATTTTATATATTATTGTGTTATTGGTTAGAGATAGTAAAAAGTGTCGTCTCCATTGTATGAGAGTTTCTCTCCTAATCCTAAAAAGTCACGCTATGTTAATTGCATTGGTAATCACTCTTAACTATTTGAGCTATAAATTCTTTATAGTCAATTAAAATAGTATTGGATCAAACAAAAAATAGTTTGTCCCCAATTTTAATTGGGATAAGTTGTCTCAACTAAAGTAATAGGCCAATGAGGTTTAACTACGTTGAAAACGACATTGACTTGCAAATAAATTATCTCAGTGACACCTTTACAGTGTGTGTTTGCACAAATCATTTTCCCCCCTTCCTAACTTTAACCCTAGAAACAAAAACTAGAGTAATAACAAGACAAGTTAAACTTACATAGTTACAACGAGTTTCTAGGATTTGAGGTATTTGCAGTTTAGGGTCCAAATTCTAGGATTCGATGTTTGAGGTCCGAATCAAGACCTTAAAACTAGTGTTTAAGACAAGATATGAGATACGAGTACATGATTCAATGTTTGATTAGTCTAAGTACAAAAATTTTGGTATTATGTTTCATATTCAAGTTTATATAATCTTTTAAGTCAACAAATATAACAGAGCATTATGGATCAATCTTAGTTTTTTATGCTTGTTGAAATATCATAAGACAAAACATATTAAGAGGAGAGAAAAATGATTTAGCAATTATTTATAAAAGAATCACTTATTACTAGATGGATTAGCAAGGATGGATCATGAACATCATGATTAAGTGACAACTAAATACAATTAGAAACCGTAATTGCTCATTCACAAAATTAACAATAGATGGCAAGATATAGATATTAGAGAAGTTCCAATATTATCCATGACATACATGGGATGTGATGCCCAAAATGCTTGAAGCAGATATCCGAACTTGGTCATCCTCATATTACGAACTCAATCATTAAGGTGCAAGTAGACACGAGTTCTAACAGCACTTCTCAAGCTCTTCCCAGCATGCCTTAGGACACTTTCTAAAGCAGACAAACTTGCCTCGCGAACCTCAATATTCGAAGCCTGAATAGTGAAATCAAGAACAATTGCACGACTATATTTTTAAAATATTTGAATATATTTAATGTGTACAGCCGCGCAGCTATACTATTTAAACCTTAATATATTTTGTGCAGTATAGCCGCACGTCTAAACTTTTAAAATATTCGAATACATGCTATACTCTTTAAATATTAAGACATTTTAATAATTTTAAAATATTTTAGTATATTTAAAGAGCATAGCCACACGTCTATACTTTTTAAATAAGAGTAATTAGGTATAGCAATTAGGAAACACACTAAACCGTATTAGAAGAGTTGTGAAAACTATGCATCAATAGATTTATATAATTCAAGCTAGAAGAAAGATACGTGACATTTTGTTAGAACACTACATCAATAGATTTGGAAAACCAACTAATGTTTATATTGTAATATATTGTAACAGTATAATATTAATATATTTTGTGCAGTATAGCCGTGCGGTTATAATGTTAAAATATTCTAAGACACGCTATACTCTTTAAATATTAATACATTTCAATACTTTTTACATAAGGGTAATTAGGTCTAGCAATTAGGAAATGCATTAAACCATATTAGAAGAGTTGTGAAAATATACATCAATAGATTTATATAATTCAAGCTGAAAGAAAGATGTGACATTTTGTTAGAACACTGCGTCAATAGATTTCGAAAACCAACTAATGTTTATAACCCAATGTCATATGCTTGGGAAAAAAAGTTTCTAAGTATAAAGTTATTAGTAGGGTTGATTACATGTAACAGTTTAGTCCCTATGTTTTAAACTTGATAAAAACAAACCTAAAGTTACAAGTTACATCATTAGTCGATTTGTCCCTCCATCTATTAAGTTAAGTGTTTTTTTTATGACGTAGCATTCAATAGATCATCTTTCTACTTACATGGACACCAAATTGATGTTTTTTCCCTTCCCTATATCTTATCTAGGAAGGGGTAGGTTCGGTTATATTGTATTAACCGTATATTGAGATCGAAACTCTAATTGTAAAATCCTAGGTCGAGTTACGTGAGTATCCAAACCTAATTGAGTCATAAGTGCCCCATACTAGTCTTTTGGTTAAGGTTTGAGGCTTGAGAAAGATTTGAGACTTGGATTTAGGGTTTGGAGGCCCAAATCCATTTTCGAAAATTAAAAATAATTTTAAAGTCCACAAATTTATTTAAGAAAAAAATAGTATTTATTAAGTAATTTATGAAATTAATTAAAATACTTAAATAATAATTACTTACTAAATAAAGAAGAATTAATATAATTAAATAAGACTAAGATATTACTTAATTATAAATATTAAACTAAAACAAACTAATTTTGTATATATAAAGTCCACAAAATAATTTAAAATAATTATTTATTATTTATTAAGTAATTTATGATATTAATAAAATATTTAAATACTAATTATTCACTAAATAAATAATAATTAAAACCTAATTATTAATTAAAAAAGACTAAGGCATACTTAATTACAAAAAAATAAAACCATTTTGTGCAATATAGTCATGTGTCTATATTTTTAAAATATTCGAATATATATTAAAGAGTTTTTTTTTTTTATGCGTATAGCCGTTCGGCTATACTATTAAATAAAAAAAATTAAAAACACCAAAGTATAGCCACGCGACAATACTCTGTAAATATATTATATGTAAACAGAATAGCCGCGCGGCTATACTATTAAATTAAAAAATTAAAAACACCAGAGTATAGCCGAACGGCTATGCCCTTTAAATATATTATATTTAAAAAGAATAGCCGCTCGGCCATACTATTTATAAAAACAAAAAACAAAACAAACCATTTTTTCGCAATTCAAAAAAATTGTACACAATCTAATTACCGTACCGCCCCCACTCAATTTGTTCAAGTGGCTAAATGAATGGTCTATAGTTTCAGTGGGTTTTATTTCCAACATTGAGTAAAGATTTGCTGCTATATGCCATACAATCATCATTTCCACTGGGCTTGCAATAATACCAAAATCAAAGAAAATATAGAAGTAAATAAATTCCAAAATTATATATATTTATATGTGTCAATTAAGGTACAATAAATACCACTAATCATTAAATTATTTTACGGATTTGCTTGAATAATTAACCCTGTATGAATATATATACTAATAAACAATTAGCTCATTCAAAATAAATACTTAATAGTAATTATATATCCAATAGATACTTAGTGCCCGTTTGGCAATGCTTATTTCGGGTGATTTTTAAAAATTTTGGGAAGCCCAACCCGTTTGGTAAACTATGAGAAAATCACTTATTATTGAAAATTGCTGTGAGAGAAAGCTATAAAGGAAAGCAGCAAATGATGTGCTTTAATTTTCTAATTATGCGGGAATCAGTTTCGAAGAGGCGCTAGGTTTAATGATTATGCGGGAATTAGTACCAACAACACTTTTAACAAAAAGTTTACCAAACACCAAACTGCTTTATTTTACAGCTAATTTATCTCACAGCAAATCTAACATTGATTATTTTCATAGCACAGTAATACCAAACTGACCCTTAAAAGTTTAGCTGGTTCCAACAAAACTACAGGAAACGCATTGGACATAAACAAATTCCATCAAACATAACTGCAATCTACTTGAGACAGTGCAGAAGGTATGTCCGATGAGATGTTTGTCAAAATATCCGCAGTTAGAACTCGTTCTAACCACATATAGGAGTTTTGATCTAAGTGAGCTGGAAATCGAGACCAACTATCAAATTATACCAAGCAATGCTGGCATAGCATATAGGTTACAAACAATAGCAATGCAATTCCAATCAGGAGTTGTCAACTGGGAATTGAACAAAGTATGTGTTTGGGAAAAGAATAGAGTTCCAATCAGGAGTTGTTAACTGGGAACTCAAAGACACGGAGATGATTCGATTCGAGACTTGGCTTTGGTATGCTGTGAGACATTTTACAAGAGTTTGAGTATGGGTTACTTCGAGGTTGTCGATAGTAAGTGTATTTTGAAGGCTGCTCAAAATAGATTTGATTTATTCGCTATTAGATCCTTGATACCAAGCTTTCTTCCTCTAGTTATAGGCTTCAAGGTCTTCAGGAAAAAAGGATGACTTTATGGGCACTGCTACTTCAAACCATAGAGAATTCACAAGATAATGCGTGCATGCCTTTCATGTTGATTAGGGAAGGTACTCTTCAATCTTGAACTTTGGGATTGTTCTGAAGGTGGTGCCGCAATGGGCCAACTTTGAGTTTTTTAACCATTCTTTACCTGTCAGAGACTAAATATTCCCTGCCGGAGCAGACTTCTTTATTGCTTTGTTGGAAATCAATGTGCGCCACTTGTAGAAACAAAGCAATTTGAATTGTTTTCACCCCAAAGCTTAAATTGTTGTTTGTTTAGATGAACTGTAGTTAACAATCATTTAGATTGGTTATGTATCCCCTTCAATTGGTTTTAGTTGTAAACTCAGACATTTTTTGTCTGAAATGTGGCTGTAACATCGGACATCTCTTATGTCCGAAGAGGGAATATAGCTTCGGACACTTGTGTTCAAAACAGTGAACTGTAGCATTGGACACTTGTATTCGAAGTTAGTCAATGTTTGCAGCTGGCTTGTGTCTGAAAGGCTTTTGGGCCTTTTTGGTTACCATTTGGGCTTTCACAAGTAGTGAATAAGCCCTTGACGGTTTGGGCCTTTAGTTTTTTAGCCATAAAACTAGCTTTTTAACTGTAGGAATTAACCTGGCTAGATTTTTACAGTATTTATACTAATCTTTAGTTTCCCTCAACATTTCAACTTCAAAATTGAAAAGAAACTTATTTTCATCAGCAGTTGCAATACAATTATGTCTGGCTATAGCTTATATACACAAATGAAATGAAAATGACAAGCTGATAACAATGAAAGTTGTGTGAGTCTGTGACTAACACTAACAAAATTGAAGTTGTGTGAGTCTGTGACTAGTACTAAGGAGAAAACACAATATTCCGTGGATAAATTTGAGTATTCTCGGATTTAGCAACATCTTTGACTTGCTTTGAATTGTGTAAAATAGAAAAGAATTTTACTTTATATGGGCTGCAGGTAGAATTGTGTATTACCATTGTATTGCTGTCGTTGTTAGAAAGAGAAAGGGGGAAAGATTTATTCTTAAACACGTGGCATTATAGTCCTACTGTTTTGCTAACTATTTTTTAATCCTAATTTAAATGATTATTTTTGGTTAATACGTGAGACGAAAATTTGACGTTGTCCACAAGAATAGGATCAGATCACATTTCTAGAATTTGGATTTAAAAAGTTTGAAAATTGGACCAGGTTTTTCGTGATTTGGATTGACAAACAACATTTTTGGAATGACTAGAATTCAAATTAAGGTAGGGAGCAAACTAGAATTTTGAGTAAAATTACATTTACCACAAATGCCACCAACCTTTTTTTACCTGATAAAGGTATAATAAGGGCTTCAAACTTTCAAATCATAAAAACACTCGGAGACATGGACACGGAGCGACTCGGAATCGAGGGGAAGGAAATGAAGGTGAAACTCTAATTTCCTCTTTTGTTTATTTGGAAAGTGTATGAAACTGAAGAAAAATTGACTTGTTCAATAATAGGCTCAACACCAACCCAACGATGACTATATGCTACGCTACGCAGAGCACCTCATGAAGGAAGCAAAGGTAAAACCCTAATTTTTAGGTTTGTTTACTTGGAAAGTGCAAGAACTGGAAGGAATTTTTTTTATTGGTAGAAAGAATTAAGAGTTTGAGAATTTTATGGTGTCTTAGTTTGTGGGTTTCTGATCTAAATTATTAATTTTTTAACAGCGGGGGGATGGATATCAAGTTGTTACTCCCAAAGGTAAATGAATGCAAATATATATACACATTAGCTTCGTGTTATGATTGTATTTTAATTTGCATTGCTGTTGTGTTGTGTTGGCATGTTCATGTTGTGCTCATGATAAAGTACTTGTTGACGTTGACAATCTTCGTTTGAATGGGAAGCACTACGGTACTTGGAGATGTAGTATGATGGAACATGTCCTAGATAATCTTAGAGGTGTGATCTATGGGCCACGCCCAAGTTTTGTGGTAGAAACAGATGCAAGTGTTGAAGAAATTGCTCGATCAATGGCTGCCGAAGAGAAATGGAACGAGGATGACACCCTGTGTTTTCATACAATCTTGAACCATCTATGTGATGATCTTTTTCTTCATTACTCAAAGAGGAGGAAGGAAACAAGTGCCAAGCAACTGTGGGATGAGCTGCAATTGAGGTTTGGAGCACACGAATCTCGGGTTCAAAAGTACATGGAATTTGATTTGCTCGAGGAGGAGGAACCAATGTGGGTGCAAGCTCAAGAAATGGATTCATTGTTCTTCGCTCTGGTTAGGTGTAACAAAATGGAGATAGATGAGGAATTTCATGTGAATGCAATCATCTCCAAGCTCCCCCCATCTTGGGAGGATGTGTGCATCGAGTTGATGCGCGAGGAGCATCTGCCTGTTACAAAACTAATTCATCGCCTGATTGTTGAACAACAATCACGCATCAATTAGTTAATCACAAGAAAAGGAAACTAGTAGTAAGCTTGGTTTTTTTATACATGTTTCGAGTTTTAATGGGACCTTCCATGCTTTGATTTTCTTTTAAAATTGATAACATTTTTTTTTATTATTATTCAATTGCTCTAACTATTTGTTTAATCATTAACATGTTTGTAATCACCTATTGGAGAAAATTCAACCTCAATACTACTGAGGTTACCTTTCTAGGTGTAGAGTTTAGTAAAAATATTTTTATTTCATTTTATTAATTAAACTGAGCAGTAATACTAGTGTTCACATCCATCAACCGCAGGGTCCGCTCCTCATTCCATGTATGAAATTTTGGGAAATTATCATTCTTGTCTCCGTCTGGGTAAAATCTATTTAACACTTAAATTTCACTCAACCATTCAAAATCATCTCAATTTAATTGGACAAAACTATAAAATGTCCAAAGCTTTAACATCTTACAAAGTTTAGGATAACTTTTTAATTTTTATATTATATCGCATTATAAATGTGTCAATTAAAAATAAATACATCAATTATCAGGCCGGGTTCAGGATAGGGATACCATCCTCAGTTATCTGCCATCCCTACCCATCCAATTCCCAACAAAAATATTATTATTACAATCTATAATATATAATAAAATATATAATAAGGAATGAACATGAGAAACAAGGAAATTAATTATCATAGCTAGTGGATGAGCTTATAATTTTTTTTTCATTTTTTATTTGTGGATGGAAGCGATATTCTACTTTAAACTAATCTAAACTTCGTGAATGGAAAATTGAACTTAGATGCAAAGTGGGGAGCACATCCGCTCTACCCAACCTGGCTAAGCCCATGTCTGTAGATGCTGCATACATTTTAGTAAAACAATGGATTCATTTACGTGCCATGTTACCCAATTGATGATTATTGTACAACTAGACGGAAATGAGGCATTATGAGTCATATAATTTGTATGTGGGGAGTTAGCTGGAACAATTGAAGTTAAGGATGAAGTGAGATTCAGAACTCAGTTTCAAAATACGTATCAATAGTTAAAGATTTTGTAAGATGGTCATTCATAATTTTGTACAATGTCTCTCGTAATATTATTTTGGCAAGTAATCCCTTTTATTTATTGCATATATAAATTCAACCATTCTTTACTTTGGTTCATGTAGCTTTAATATAAGCAATTTCACTCCTATAGTAATCCAAACCGTGTGTGACAAGAAATGATCAATTGAACATCAATAGCTAGTGTGATTTTTTATTTTTTATTTTTTAGTGGTGTGATCACAAGTAGCCAATCCTTAAGTAACTCGCAAAGTGTTGATCCCAAAAGCCCTCCCTTTTTCCCCTATCGTCCTCTGTTGTAAACTCTCTTCTGGATCATAGACTGTACATTCGAAAGAGATCAACAAAAATTCCCCTGTAAATATTTATTGTGACACATGGTATTGTGAGGTCGGCATGTTTTGAATAATTAGCAGATAAGCTTATTGTAAATCAGTTGATTTATTCTTAAACACGTCACAAGGCATTATTCTTTCACTCACTGTTTGCTATCTTTTTTTAAATCTTAATTTAAATCACTATTTTCATTCATTTGTGAGACTTAACTTTGACGTGGCCAACAAGAATAGGATACGTGTTGCCAATTGACCAGGTTTTTCGTGATTTGGATTAACAAACAACATGTTTGGAATTACTAGAATTTAAATTAGGGTAGGGATCATGCCATCAACCATTTTTTTACCTGACAAATTATAATAAAGGCTTCAAATCAAACGTTCAAAGCATAAAAACACTCGGAGACATGGACACAGAGCGACTTGGAATCGATCCGTCTGGCAAGGGCCGGAACGGTGGAGAAGAGCTCACGGACACGAAGGTGAAACCCTAATTTCTAAGTTTGGTTACTTGGAAAGGAAGGAAAATTGAATTCTTATATAATAGGTTTCTTTTGGTTCTATTCTATATGAGTGTTTAGTGGGCGTGTGTGATCTAAATTAATTCTCTTGTTTTATTAGCTACCAAAACCAACGCCATGGAAGATTGGGGGATTTTATGGAGTTTTTGAAGGAAGAGATGGAATGCCGGTTTCTGGCTGGGGTACAATACACTAATATATCTTATTTTCTCATGGCAATTACTGACTCCTGGTCCTGGTTTTGGTTAGAAATATGTATATACTTTCATTAAGTTACTGTTTAAATTATATTTCATGTGATTTGTATTGATGTTATATGTTTTCAGTCATCTGGAAAGACTTGAATAAGAGGACCCGAGACATGCATGCGGTCGCCAAGATTGAGTCAAAGTTGAGATCTGAACGTGATAATGAGCAAAGGGAATATGGTATGTCTGGTCTTGCTCGTCCAGAACTTGTTCCCATTGACCCTGTTCGTCTTGATGGGAAGAACTACCCCATCTGGGCGCCGCGAATGGAGTTTTTCCTCAAGGAATTAAAAGTTGAATATGTACTCTATGAGCCATGCCCTAGCATTATTGTAGGATCTGTAGCATTTTCTGGAGGACTTACTGAATTGAAGGATGCTAAAGAGAAATGGATCAAGGATGACTTTCTGGGTCTTCGCACGATCTTGAACTATCTATGCGATGATCTCCTCCATCGTTACGGAAAGAGAAAGAAAACTCCAACTGCTAAACAACTGTGGGACGATCTAAAATTAATGTTTGGAACAAAGAAATATCTGGTTAGAAAGTACATGGATTTTCAGATGGTCGATGAAAAGCCACTTGTGGAGCAAATTCAAGAATTCAATCGCATTTTCGATGAAGTTGTGGCTTCTGGAATGACGTTGAGTGAGAAATTTCATGTATCTGCTATCTTATCCAAGCTCCCTGCCTCTTGGAAGCATGTGAACATCAAGTTGAAGCGCAATATTAATGAGCCTTTGACTTTAGAAGTGTTGATGGATCATTTGAGGATTGAAGAAGATTACGTTTGCGTATGAACCAAACGGATGTATTTTGTTTATGAAATTCATGTAAGAAATTATTAGGGGTTTTTTTATATATCAAAGACTAAGCAAACATGATTGGAATTTCAAAAATCTAAAATTTAGTACCCTAATTTCTATGTTTGCTTCCTTTTTTTGGCTCGTTCTATGTGAGTTGTTTATTGAAGTGGGCACTAGTTAGCCGACTTTGTCTGTGCCTTTAGGAAATTACGATTAATTTGGACAATCAAATGAGTATAAAGAAGCATCACTGTCCCAGACAAGGAAACTTTTGTATCAACTCGATCCGTCTTAATATTAGAAGAAAAGAGTTCAAAACAATCTGAACTTGGACAACCCATGGTTTCACAACTTAAAAAAACAACAGAGATTCCAAGTTACTAGTGTTAATACTCATCTAAAATGATAAAAAAGAAAAGAAGAAAAATAATCAAGTCATATACAGTTGATCCAAATTAAAAATCAAAATCCCATTTGTTGTAACCAAAAAAAGTGATATCAGTTTTGAATGCCGCATCCAAAAATTCAAAATAACAAAATTTCTTATATATGATGATCCAAAATTGTCATTCCATAATTTGTCCCACAAAAGTTTCAAAATTAAGCTTCTTACTATAAAACATGCACATCAAGAGTCCAAAAAAGAAAAGCAACACTAGAAAGTGTTTTTGTAACATAAGCAATTTTTATATATGCCAAACTTATCAAAATCGCTTTTGATTGTCATGCATCGCATTTTGACATGTCAATAGCACTCCCAAACAGACCCTAAATATAGTTGATCCCCTACTTTACTTTGCATAAGTTGTCTCAACTAAAGGACTAGAATGATAACAAGACAAGTTCAAACCACATATGAGTGCATGGGTGTTAAAATTAGGTCCAAACTCTATAAGTGATATTAGGGAAGGATAATTCGAATCATGACCTTAAATGAAGGGGAAACCGCTCTTAACATTTGATCTGCAATCCCCTTATTAAATCTAGTGTTTAAAACATGAGATATGAGTTATACATAAGTCGCATTTGATCTAATCTTTTATGTGAACAAAACCTGGTATAATACTGAAATTATTATATGTGCGGTCTAAAGGAAGGATGGACAAAAACTAATTTATATTCAAAGATTTAAAAAGTACATCGAACAACATGTACATAAAAAGGGTGACAAAAATACATAGTTGTGACTATTGAAAAACTAAGACACATGGGTTCGAAACCCGTTGGAAGTATTTTGTGATAAGAGGCAAGTCGAACCCTGAGCGGGGATTAATCTCCACCCTTCAGGTGTGGGGACACCTCGTGGTATTTATATAAGAAAAAAACTAGGACATGCCCTCGCGCAATTGAAAATTAGGTTTTGTAAAAAAATTTGAAACTTAGGTGAAGATGGGCCGAATCTGGGCCTGGACGTCTGAGGACCATGCTTTACTATATTTTTTGAGCCAGAATATTGGGCCTTATTTGTTTCGTAATTTTGAGCTGGGCTTCATTGATCGACCTGGGTGAAGAAAAACAAAACGACATCGTCTAGTGGACAAGGAGGACGCCCTAATAACACTCCAGTATCATTGTTCAAAACTCTTCGCGAATCTCTGCCTCCGTCTCACTCTCGAGTCTGAGGAGTTACCAGCTTAAGCTCTACGGCCTCATTCAGGTATATTCAGTTTTCCCTCTCTAAATTATCTGTTTGGATGCCTAGAAAATCAGAGAAGAAAATGCAAAAATCAACTTGTCATAAAAGTGAGATGGATATGATGGTGAAATAGTAAAAGGTTTGAGCAGGAATTTTGTGATGGCAGTGAAAGAACCGAAGAGGGCCCTAGTCCTTGTTAAAGCTTTTGCATTGCGACTTTCGCAACCTCTTCTAAATCAAACAGCACTGGGGTTTGATCTATAAGCCTCAGTGATGGGTCGTAAGAAAAGGCGTGGGTTACATTCTAATATTGAATGCCAGCCTAGACTGCTCCCAACATATTGCAACAGTGACTTAGCTGCCATCCAATTTCCAGCATTGATAAAAAATCTTTCTGCTGATCCATCTCGATGATATGATTGCCATTCTTCTTATGTGGATTTAGCTTTCGATTGTGATTTTTGTTGTTGTTGAGAAAGGAGCTTGACCTATATAAGTTATGGAAAACACTTTATAATCCACGTATTTTTTTTTTCCCAAATTCTGTCGTATGGGTCGAAAACCATGTATTTTAGGTTGTCTTTTGATTGTGGGTAACTATTATGTTTCCCCTGGTCCATTTTGTGTAACAAAATTTGTGTATATGTTTTGGGAAAATCAATGCTGGATGGGTTTTGTGTAATGGGCTGCTAAGTTTTTGCGGTTTTGGTTGTTTGGTAGTGGCTTTTCATGTTACTAGTGTTTTAAATATAGTGTTCATGGATGCCAGCCCTTAATTTTTGTGACAGGTTTTGGCCTTAATTTTTGGCTTGAGTTGATCGTTAACTTGTTCTGTTCTTGGTTATGTTGTGCATCTATTTTGTTGATGTGTTTAGTTAATCTCTTACTCATATGTGTTTGTGTGTGTGTTCTCTTTTGGTAGGAAGAATCTGTGCAAGTCCCAAAAGTTCCAGTGCAAAGTTAATTTTTCCCCTTTTAGTTTGAAGAGAATGTCTGCTTGTTTGTCTGTTTTTTAGTTCTAGCAAGATTCTATTTGCCCCCTCCTGTACAGTTAATCCCCACTTTCCCACCCTTGAATTCATTTTCTTCGTCCATATTTGATTTCTGCATCAATTGTACACAAGCATGGCTAGATTTAAGCATCTTTGTTTGGTTCAACAGGCACTAGGGCCCTCTTGCCATGTTATAATGGTTGATTACTTGTTCATCTGACCATACCTTTGAATTAACTATGTCGAAAGGTTTTGCATATTGTACCTTTTGTAGTAGGAGGATTAGCCATAATCAGCTCATACGTCTATTCATTCATTTTATGACAAGGTACATATGGTCTGGTATAAATAGAAAACACTATTGTTTGGATAAATTTGAGTATTCTCAGCTCTGGCAACTTCTTTGACTTGCTCTGAATTGGGTAAATAGAAAAGAATGTCACTTTATCTGGCTGCAGGTAGAAGTGCATATTAGCAATGCACCTAGAGTGATATGTTGTATTGCTTTACTTATTATAGAAAAAATAAGGAAAGATTGTATTGTTTGCTGAAAATGTATAATAAAATGACAATGCATTACTAAAAAAAGACAGTATTCAATTATTATTATTTTTATTATCTGTATTCTCTCTCTCTCTCTCTCTCTCTCTCAATATTGCTTTTGTTCTTGATAACAATGAAATCATTGAAATGCATAGGAAAAGTGGAGCAATGAAATTGTGGACTAGGGTATTCTAGAGAAATCTGGATTTGATAGCCAGAGAAGGGATTGATCAAAACGAGGCTGTGACGGGATTGCTGGATGGGTAATAGGCTTCAGCATAGGTGCCAGAGTGTTCTTGAGAGGATTAGGAATTTAAAGAGTATGTTTCTGTGAGCCATGAGGCGTGGGTTTTGAGTTGCAGGGTTTTGAAGCTTGAAAGAAAAAGGTTGCCTGAACTTTTTTCAGGTGATTGTTGTCTGAGACTGAGAGTATTGTGAGAGAGGATGATCTCTTTAGCTCAAATAGAGTATTGAAGCTCAGTATGGAGAGGGGATTTGAGGGTTTATGTCTTTTTCTTATTTTATCAAGAGGTTGATTTCTAAACCAAAACTAGGGTTGAATTTTGATGGGACTTCCAACTGGGAAAGTGATGCTGAGCAGACCTAGACAGACACTCACACAAAGCTCACTAAAGAATGGGACTGTGCTTGGTCACTTATTGGTTTCCCAACAAAAATTATATTTGGCTTGTTTTGACCAATCTCCTATTTGCATTGCTATAAATTTGAGATACACTTTGCACCGATGATATTGCTTCTGTTGGTGCATAATTGGAAAAAACACCGAGCTATTTAAAATTGATTGTCAAATCCCTTAAAAAAGAACTTATAATTTAATCCAAAAGGTGTTTTTTTTTTCAAAAAAGTGCACACACAATCTAGTTACCGCCCCACTCAAGTTGTTCAAGTGCCAAATTGAATAGTGGCCACTAGTTGACCTAACGTTAAAATTGGTCTAGTTTGAGTGGGTTCTATTGCCCACAATTAGTAACGACTTGCAGCTATATGCAAGTGCATCATCATTTCCACTGGGCTTTCCAATAATACTAAAAGGAAAATACTTGCATTTTCTCTTGAAAGTGGGAACTTCTATTTTCTTGTTAATCATTGTTTGTTGTGTATGTAGAGATTTATCGTTTTATATTTTTTTAAAATTATTTTTGCATATGTATCATACTTTGATTTGCAAAAAATAGGAATACCTTTTTCGAGGAAACGAAGGAAGCAATGTCCATATCAAAATAAAAGAAAACATAGAAGTAAATAAATTCCAAAATTATGTATGCTTATGTGTCGCATATTATCATATGCATGTGTAAGGCAATGGAGGGAATCAATGTCGTGGGAGAAAAAAAAAAGCAACTAGGATATCTTAGAAAATACTATAATCTTTCGGCTTATGTCAATTAAGGTCCAATAATTATACCACTAACCATTAAATTATTTTACGTGAATAATTACCCTATATATATATATATATAAACAATTAGGTCACCCAAAAAAAAAAAAAAAAAAAGCAAATATCTCCTAAAATTTGTTAGAAAAAAAAAGATGTCCAATCTTATGATAACAACAAATAATTGGTGGAAAATTAAGAACCGTGCAAACAATGAAGAAAATTTGCTCAAGACAAAAAGGAAGGGAAGCGTGTCAAGCAAAGCAACAAATAAGCAACAGCAATTCAATCCTTTTTTTCATATGTGGATCACCACCAAACTTTGTTTGCTTCACTTCATCTGCCAAAAAAAAATAAAATTATAATTATAATTCTTTAAAAAATTAAATTAAATAACTGTATTAATAATGCAGTGAAAGTATCTTTGTCTGTACAGATATTAGATGCTTTAAACAATATTAACAGATTAATTAACAATCCAGTCTGTTGGGAAAGAACAAAAGAGGTAATATTCAAAACAAAGGAATTAAATTAAAAGGAGCCAAAAATTTCATAGGTCTGTGTCTAAGTTACCAAACAAAACATCAGTCTCAGGGACTATACATGCTGGTGGAGTGGTGGTTTCTCCATCCACATATATGCATTATAGCCCTGGATTTGCTTGTTTTTATATGACTTATGGAAACGCATTACAAACGTATAGGTTTTTTTAAACCCTGAAGAAGTAGAACTATGGACTTGACAAGTTTACATTAGTAGTAATGAAATGATGCATAGCAAATTGCTATTTTTTCTTGAGATTCTTCACTATAATTTTAAAAAAGAAAGATTTCATATATGAAATACTAAACAAATAAAATGAATTAGCAACGAGTGAGTAGTCAAACTCTCCGAAATTTTTGATATGAGACAACACTTCACATCATCACATGTTCCCGTACATGTGATAAAATTTCAAGCACAACGTGTGAACAATGTATATTGGGTGACGAGTAACATGCGCGGTAGTTGGGATTCACACATGTAAAAACCTGCTTTGATACCATAAAGGAAGATGATGTTTTCAACTCAAAATCAATTGGCAACAGAGAGTATTTTAACTCATTCTAAGTCCATTATAGATACTTTCTCATGTATGACAAAACTTCTTATAGTGACTTAAATCTGAACGCATTAAATTGTAAACACTTTCAAGAGGGTACGGATCAAATTGTCATCTATTTCCCCCCATGTGAAGTTTGATTGAATTGAATTAGGATCATATAATTACGATTCTATCAATCTGCGGTGGAAAAAAAAAAAGGTAATGTAATTTCTTTAAGGTACGTAACTATTCCTATCACTGGGTGGGTCCCATAAAAATACAATCCCATCCCAATCCAAAGGGAAGAGAAGCAAGAAGAGATTCTACAAACCGTTTACAACAAATTCAACGGCTGTGATTTTCTGATTACTCTTACATGGTATCCAAGTCTCAGTGGACCCAACAAGGAAGTGGGCCCCAAATTCCTCCTACATTACAAAGTGCAGCAGAAACGTCATTGCCAACCCTTTCCCATTATATATATATATATATATATAAAATAAGAATTTCAAAATTCATTAAAATTAATAAATTAAATTAGAAAAATAAAATACATCCTACAAAAATGATAATTACTCTGTATAAGCCAGAAAGAAAACTGCCATAAAAAGCCAAATATTTCCTTCTTCTGACTGTTAAATCTCCGCCCTTCCTTCCTTATCACACACCCATCTCTCTATATCTCTTTCCTCTCTCCTATTTTTCCATCTCCACCTTTTTTCTTCTTCCTCTTCATCTCCATACAAACCTCTTTCATTGTTTCTGCTCTCCTCATTATCCGAACTCTGAACCTCACCACTCGGAGAGAGAGTGAGAGCTTTTACTCCTCTTATCTTCTTCATAATTATGTTTTTCTACTTGCATGGTTAATTGGTGCAGCTCAGTTTAATTATCTCCTATCTTCCTTCTGCATTAAAAAAAAAACTCCATTTTCTCTGGAAAAGCTTAATTCCACATACTTGGTAATCAAATTTTTTATTGGTTTTTTCTTTTTGTGTTTTCATTTAATCTTCAGCTCAGCTGTGTTTTTGAAGTGTTTTTGTTCCTGAAGTGTTTCTCAAAATAGAAAGAAACACTTTTGAGATATCATTGGCTTGTGCTCTAAACCTTATCTGAATTTATCCATGGAGTATCTTGCATCTTACTAACACTGATTTAATTAATTAAACTTGTTCAGATATCTACTTAGGTGGGTAATTAAGGATATTCGAGTTTAAGCTCATTCATTCAAGAAAAGCTGAAAATGGCACCCAGAAACAGTCGTGGAAAGGGCAAAGGAGAGAAGAAGAAGAAAGAAGAGAAGGGTAATCAATCATTAATCTGTCTTCAAATTGCTTAATTTAGTCAAACTAATCATTAGTTAAGCACCCGGATTAATTAATCCTTGTGTCGTTTTTTTCTTTCTGTCTCTGCAGTTCTTCCTGTTGTCATGGACATCACTGTGAACCTTCCTGATGAAAGCAGTGTTGTTTTAAAGGTTTGGATGGTTTCTAAATTCAGCTCAAGGCCCTTGTGGCTGCAATTAATTTATAACAAGTTCTACTATTAGCTTTGTCAACCTTGGCTAACTAAGTCTCTCTGTCTTGTGACTTGTACTCTTTTGTAAGGCAGGAACGTTTTGTTTTTGTTGCTTCCAATTCACATGGGCACTTTTTATTTTTTATTTTTAAGTACAAGCAATTGTATAGTGTCAAAGTTGGTTCATTGGCCGGTTTCGAATATGTGCAATAGTCTCCAAACTATAGGCATCACCCACCTACTTCCATAATAGAAGCTAGCTAGAAAGCCTCTCTTGCAAGCACACAAAATGTAATGTGCTTTTTCTTTTCTTGTCCTTGTCCTTATTGTCATTGTTCATACCAAGTTATAATGAGCCAATTCACTGTCAATTTCTGATGCTTTAAGGACAGAAGTACATTTTGTTTTTTAGTTTATGCTACATGTATGGTATATATGAAGGTTGAATTACTTATGCTAAGTGAGGTCCGTATGTATAAATATGTGTCATATTATGGATATTAGCATTATTGAGCATGTAGCGAAATTAACATTGATATTCTTAGCAGGGAATTTCAACAGATAGGATTATCGATGTTCGCCAGCTATTATCAGTGAACACAGAAACTTGCAATATCACAAATTTTTCACTTACCCATGAGGTAATTTTCATTACTCACAATACTTGGTCGTGATCATCTTATTCTTGTTTGTGGCTAATCTTATTTCACAACATCTGATTGGAGGAGAAAATGGCATGTAGTTGAAGACTTTTCATTTCATTGCCTTTGACAAATTAGGGCATTTAATACAAGACCAAATCAAAAGAAACCCTAAAATCAATTTCATGTGGCTGAACGCCTAGCAGAAAAAGTTAGACCATAATCGCGTTCGCGGTGATGACTGTATAATTACCCATGATTTATTGCAAAGAGGCCACACAAAAAAGAGAGTCAAACGACCATAATATCGTTGTCGTTCATTGCAGGTAAGAGGGCAGCGATTAAAGGATACGGTGGACGTCTCCGCACTAAAACCATGCGTCCTGACGTTGGTCGAAGGTAAATATTCAAAAAATAAACCCGACGTCGTTTTGTCTGACTTCTATGATCTATCTTTATGGCCCGTTGGTCTTTAAGCAGTTTGAGGCCCATTGGGCTTTAGACAGTTTCAGGGCCATTGAGCCGAACGTATCCAGAACGTCGTCGTACTCGCGCTTCTTCTTCTTCCTCAATCAAATTTCTCACTCTCTGTGTGCTCTGTTTTTCTCAGAGGACTACGATGAACAGCGCGCAACGGCGCACGTCAGACGCGTGCTGGACATCGTGGCCTGCACGACGAGCTTCGGGGCGTCGCCTTCGCCGACGAAGGACCAAGGTCTTAAGCTCGATGCCTCTTCTACAGGCTCTGGTAAAAATGCGCCGGGTGCGCAGGATAAGAGCGCCAAGAAATCCACCACCACCAACACCTCCAAGTCTCAAGTTTCCACAGGAGCCGATAAGCGAGACGTGGCGGTGGACTCGGAGACCGAGATGAGCCACTCTTGCCTTAAGCTTGGTTCTTTCTACGACTTCTTCTCTCTCTCCCACCTCACTCCTCCTCTGCAATGTACTCTCTCTGTCCTCTTTATCTCCTCTACGCATGTATGTATGTATTTTATGGCATAAAAATTGAGTGTAAATGCTGTGAATTGTTGCAGTTATTAGAAGGGGGACGAAACGACAAGTCGATGAGATTTTGCCCCAGGATCACCTCTTTTCCCTTGAAGTAAGACTTTCGTCTACGCAGTCTATGCACACACAAAGACACAAATTTTATTTTATTTTTGAGTTCTCAACATCCAATCCAAACACATCTTATGTTTTTGCAATGATCAGGTGAAGCTTTGCAATGGGAAGGTGGTTCATGTTGAAGCTTGCCGAAAGGGATTCTATAGCGTAGGGAAGCAGCGGATTCTGTGTCACAACCTGGTCGATTTGTTACGGCAGCTTAGTAGAGCCTTTGACAATGTTAGTAAGCTGTTGTTGAGTTTCTCAAGTGTTTATTTTTTCTCAGCTTAAGTATGTAATGTGTAGAGCAATTCAGCTTTGCAATTGTGTAATGATAATATGCGTATTTAATTTCTCATATTTCAGGCTTATGATGAGCTCTTGAAAGCATTTTCGGAACGTAATAAGGTATAGGATAATTCATTATGCTTTCTTGTATGAGTGTGTATTTTCCCAGTTCTATGTTTGTAACTGAGTTTCTTGATCTTTTGCAGTTTGGGAATCTCCCTTACGGCTTTCGAGCAAACACATGGCTGGTACCACCTGTTTCAGCACAGACACCCTCAGTTTTCCCTGCTCTACCTGTGGAGGATGAAACTTGGGGTGGAAATGGAGGTGGTCTAGGAAGAGATGGAAAATTTGATCTGATACCTTGGGCTAACGAGTTTTGGTATATTGCATCTATGCCTTGCAAGACAGCCGAGGAGAGGCAGATTCGAGATAGGAAGGCATTTCTCCTTCACAGCCTATTTGTCGATGTCTCCATTTTTAGAGCCATTAAGGCTGTGCAGCATGTAATTGGAAAACCGGAATTGACTGGTTCAGTTCCAAACAGTGGAATTCTTTACACCGAGAGAGTAGGGGACTTGAACGTGACAGTTACAAAAGATGTTTCTAATGCAAGCTGTAAGGTAGATACTAAAATTGATGGAATTCAAGCAACTGGAGTGGATAAGAAGAATCTAGCACAACGAAACCTTCTAAAAGGGATCACTGCTGATGAAAACACTGCTGCCCATGTAAGTTATTTTCTGAAATAAATGTTGTTGATCAATAAAAATTTTCTCCACGCTATGAGATTTATTTTGTAACTTTGGCACAGTTAGGTGATTCTTGATAAAATTATGCGTGCAGGATGTCAACACTCTAGGTGTTGTCAATGTCAGATATTGTGGTTACATTGCAGTTGTCAAGGTTGAGGGAAAGGAAACTAAGAAAGTCAGTTCTCCATCTCAAAGCATTGAACTCCTTGATCAACCTGAAGGTGGCGCCAATGCCCTTAATATCAACAGGTACTCATTAATTCATCTGTGAGTATTATGTAAAGATACGAACCTTTTGTCATGGAGTTTTGCTATAAGAGCCTAACTTGTACCTTGTTGCTTGCAGTTTGAGATTACTACTTCACAATATAACACCTTCGGACCAAAATAAACCGGCATCGCATATGCAAATACTGGAGCATGAAGAGCTTTCTGCTTCCTGCGTTTTTGTTGAGGGGCTCTTAGAAGAAAGTCTTGCTAAGCTAGAGAAAGAGGAGCTAGATTCTGATAGTTTTGTGAGATGGGAACTTGGAGCTTGCTGGATTCAACACTTGCAAGACCAAAAAAATGCGGATAAAGACAAGAAACCATCAACTGAGAAGGCTAAGAACGAGATGAAGGTTGAGGGACTTGGGACACCTCTTAAATCCCTTAAAAACAGCAAGAAAAAATCAGATGGAGGCAATATCAAACTGCAATCTGAGAGCTCAAAGTCTCCTGCAGATGGTGTTGTTGGGGAAGCTAACAATGCTACATCCCCTTCTGTAGAGTCAAAGTTTGAAACTAATGCCAAAGAAAATGAGCTTGTGCTGACAGAGATATTGTCTGACGCTGCCTTTGCTCGACTAAAAGAATCTGAAACTGGACTTCACTGCAAGGTAATATATAATAGATGTCACAAGAGGCTTTACAACATTTGCTTATTTGTACTATACATCGTGAACTAATGTACCACGTACTTGACAGTCTCTGCAAGAACTGATCGACTTGTCTCAGAAGTACTACTCTGAAGTTGCTCTTCCAAAACTGGTAATGAATAAATATTTTTTTTGCTTAAAATTTCTTATCTTTCTGCATGTAAGTATTGTTATGGTGATTCCTGTTTCTAGAATTTATCATATAATACAGGTAGCAGATTTTGGTTCATTGGAACTTTCACCAGTTGATGGTCGGACTTTAACTGATTTCATGCATACTAGAGGTCTTCGGATGCGTTCTCTGGGGCACGTTGTAAGTTTTCTACTAATTTAGAGTTTTCGTATTTTAAATACATGCCCTGTATAATTCATCTACCTAAGAAACATTTTTGTTTGCGTCCTTACCTTGCTGGGTGTGCTATGCCCCATCTGAACTTTAATAATTTGACATGGTGTTCTGATTTTTGGAGGTTGTTTGTTTATGTGGCTTTGAAGTGTGTAATAAAAAAAAACAAAAAAGAAAGAATATATGACAGTTTTCCCAAGATCTGGAGCTAGCAATCCTTTTATCATGTGTTAGTGGCTGTTAGGCAATGTTTTTTTTTTGGTCTGAGCTGTTAGGCAATGTTAACCAGCCACTAATGTTTGCATAGCGTCAAATTTATAATGTGCATTATCCTTTTGCTTATATCTGATACTTGCATTATCTCTCATCTCCAAACTGGAACTCTCAGAAATTTGAAATCCTACATGTAGGTGACGTTTGTTATGCTGCTTAAACAGGATGCCATATTGAAAGAAAATTGCCTTTTATTTCTTTACAGGTCAAGCTTTCAGAGAAGCTATCCCATGTGCAGTCCCTTTGCATTCATGAGATGATAGTGCGAGCATTTAAGCACATACTTCAGGCAGTGATTTCTGCCGTTGATAGCACTGAGAAAATGGCTGTGTCGATTGCTGCTGCCTTGAATCTTATGCTGGGGGTTTCGGAAAATGAAGAATTAAATAAGCCATGCAATGTTCATTCCCTTGTGTGGAGGTGGCTGGAGGTATTCTTGCGAAAGAGATATGGATGGGATCTTAGCAGCTTCAACTACGACGATGTGAGGAGATTTGCGATTCTACGTGGATTATGTCATAAGGTATGTAGCATGTCAATGAACATTAGCTTTTGGAGATGGCCCACATTCTTTAATACTGTCTTTGTAAATTCACACTCTAGTTTTTAAGCTTGTTTGTTGACCATGAAGCTAGCAAATATATATCTATGTATTAGGAACAAAAGATTTCCATTACAAACAGAGTAAACCCGCTGTCTACTGGAAATACATAAAATACCTCTAAACAACTAGCTGCTAGAAAATTTAACGTTGCAAAGCATCTAAAACTAAACAATGTGTTAAGAAATAACGACCTGGCAATCCGCGTGAATAAAAAAGAAGGGTGTATCCCAAAATTCAGAGGAAATCAGAGCCCCAAAGTGAACTCATGATGAAGGTTGCAACTAATGCCTCAACTTGTTTGTCACGCCAATCTTTATAGATTACTTTTGACAGGTTAAACTCACTTATCAAAGTCAGGTAAAACTCCTATGTAACCATCAATGGTCATTACCAACCACTTTGATGAATCCTTCCAATCATGAGTTTGCAATAAGTATTCTCCTTCCTGGCTCCCACTTTTCTCTAAATGCATTGATTTCTATAGTATAATTATCTATGATGTTAGATTATACATACATAGATCAGACTAATGTCTTACTGAATTTGAGGATAATCATAAAATAAAAATGATCATCAATCGTGTATTTAATAACAAGTATTTTGCATATGTACTAAAATATGAACACTGACATTTTGTTCTCTCTTTCCCCTTCCCCATCCCCCAAATTAGGCGGGTATTGAGATGGTTCCAAGGGATTTTGATATGGATTCTCCAAATCCGTTCCGAAGTTCAGATATTGTCAGTCTAGTCCCAGTGCATAAGGTGAAGACTGGACATGAAATATTAAAAGCATTTTTTTTCTATTCTATTGAGTCTCAGAAGTTATTAGAGTGTGCCCATATTTTGTAATTTAACCTTTTAATCTGCTGTTTTCAGCAAGCTGCTTGCTCTTCGGCAGATGGTAGGCAACTCCTTGAATCATCAAAAACAGCTTTAGATAAGGGGAAACTTGAAGATGCAGTTGCATATGGCACTAAGGTATGTGGACTGGTACCAGAAGTTTTTCTTTCATTCCTTTATTTAGTATTCTATTTAGTTACCTGCTGTACTTCGGCATTTTCAGGCACTTGCAAAGCTGGTAGCAGTTTGTGGTCCATACCATCGAATGACAGCAGGAGCTTATAGCCTCCTTGCTGTAGTTTTATATCACACTGGAGACTTTAATCAGGTCTGTTGTTATCCCTTTTATTTTGGTGTTCCTGTGACATACCTGAGGTCAATTCTGTTACCTTTCATGACCAATCATAGACTTTAAATTGGGGGGTTGGCTACTTATATCCTTTCATACTTTCATTCTAAAATGCTTCTTGGAACAACATGCGCAAAAATGTGCAAAATATGTAAAGTTTCCCTTTCTTTTGGTAAAGGTTTCATGCCATGGATGATCAACAGTTTGTTCCAATTACAGGCTACAATTTATCAGCAAAAGGCTTTGGATATCAATGAGAGAGAATTAGGGCTTGACCATCCAGACACCATGAAGAGTTATGGGGACCTTGCTGTGTTCTATTACAGACTTCAACATACAGAGCTGGCTCTCAAGTATGTTTTTTTCTTGTTTAAGGTGATATCCGTGTATATAAATCTTTCACAGTTTGCATGTTCAGTGGAATCTGTGTTCTGTGTGATGATGTCAATGGTTGCTCTCATGATCTTATTGATGCAAGCTGTTGGTTTTGTTTGTCTTTGTTTATTTTACTATTTTTGTTCAAACCTGCTTTGTCGTTTTTACTCATTCGTTCTTGAAGTTTTTCCATTTAAAGGAAAAGAAAACAGGAAGATAAAATAGTCTAGACTCATAAGTCATAACTGCATGATGCATAGTCTCTTCATTTATTAGTCCAAGTGTTTCTGATTTACTTTTTCCTACAAGTATAAGCTCACAATTTTTTCTGATCAGGTATGTAAAGCGTGCTCTCTATCTTTTGCATCTCACATGCGGACCATCTCATCCAAACACTGCTGCAACATACATCAATGTGGCTATGATGGAGGAAGGCCTGGGAAATGTACATGTTGCCCTCAGATATCTACACAAAGCTTTGAAGTGTAACCAAAGGTTACTCGGCCCAGACCATATTCAGGTTTTGTTTTTGTTCATTTATTTGTTCATTAATTTATCTATGCCCTAAAGTTCTAACTTTCACAATATTTGAGGTAAGATGATAGATACAGTTAGTGCCAAAAATGAGGGCTCAGTTTGTAACAACTAACAAGTATACCACCAGTGAAACTTTACATGTTCTATGTGTTCACAGATACCCCACTAGAAAATTTATTCAGGATAGTAAATAAATTTTATTTAAGACAGTAAATTTAACAATTTTTTTTAATTTTTATATGTTTGAGAATTAAACATTTTAATGTTAAACCTCTCCAGACAGCTGCAAGTTACCACGCTATTGCAATCGCACTCTCATTGATGGAAGCATATCCTTTAAGTGTTCAGCATGAGCAGACAACTTTACAAATTCTGCGAGCAAAGCTTGGCCCAGATGACTTACGTACACAAGTATCCTCCTCATCTTGTCTTAGGCCCCCTTTTTCTTCTTTAAAAAAATATCTCTTCTGAGGATTAATCATTCTAAAATGCTTTAACAAACACTGCAGGATGCTGCTGCTTGGCTTGAGTACTTTGAGTCCAAGGCTTTTGAACAGCAAGAAGCTGCAAGAAATGGGACTCGAAAGCCTGATGCATCTATAGCCAGCAAAGGCCACCTAAGGTTTGATAGCATTGTCACTGTTAATATGGAACTTTATTTAATCGCCCCAGTTATTATGTACTTATTATTCTGCTTTGATGTCTAACCACACAATTGTAATTTTCAACTACCAATGAACTTAAATTGTTGATTGTGGAAGTGCAAACATGAGGATGGATTGTAAAAGGTGACCCTTTTACATGCCTACAAGTGTCATTTGGCGAAACTGAACTTGAAATTGAATATATTCCTTGTGGATTTTCTAGTTGTGAGAAATTACATGATTCTTCTAAGTATATTGGTTATGTTCTATTGTTGAATACAAAAGATTGTCTGGCTGAGATTATTTAGTGGATCATGTTTAATTGAATTTCTTCCTCATAACATGCATATCCTTTCTAATACCTTTTTTTTTTCACTAAAATTGGCAGTGTATCAGATTTGCTTGACTACATTAATCCAGTTCATGATGCCAAAGGGAGAGATATGGCAGTAAAGAGGAAAAGCTACATAACGAAGGTACGTTTGGGGCCAGGTCATTTTGTATTGTGGTTTTTTTTCCCTTTTTTCTGTTTTTTCTCTTCGTTTACTTTCTTCCCCCTCTTGAAAAATAGAGTTTTGGTCGTGGTTGTGAGTTTAACAGAGCTACACATACTACTACAAGAAGACTCACTTTCTTTCAACTCTCTATTCTCTTGTAACGCACCTGATCAAACTATTTCAATTTGTTGTGCAGTTGAAGGAAAAATCCTACCAAACTATCAGCTTAGAAAGTTCGGATGACTCTTCAAAAGAAACCACTAAAGAGGGTTCAGATGAAGAGACACATATACTTGAACCAAGAGATAAAACAGAGGCCATCCAGGAGAACAGCCCTGCTCCGGTTGAACCCCAGCATGTCGTGGAAGAGAATGCAGGACAAAATCAAACTGTTTTTGATCAGATATCTTCTGAAACACAAGTTGAAGGTGAAGATGGCTGGCAATCAGTTCAAAGGCCTAGATCTGCTGGCTCCTATGGGAGGCGTCTAAAACAACGGCGAGCAACTATTGGGAAGGTGTATAGTTACCAGAAGAAATATGTAGAAAGTGACATGGACTATTCTTCAGCAAAAAATACTAATCAAAACAGTAGGTATTACCTTGTGAAGAAAAGGCCAACATCTCATGGAAGTTACGCAGAAAACACTGCAAATTCCTCTCAAGGTACTAAGTTTGGACGGAGAACAGTTAAAGCTGTAACATACAGAGTAAAGTCTGTGCCTTCGTCTGCCAAAGTAGTTACAGCAGAGCCCTCTAGGAATGACGGCAAAAGTTTCAGTTCTCCATCAGAGCTCAGTCTAAACATTTCGCCACATGGCACTGCTCCAGTGAAAAATTCTATAGTCAGTCTCGGAAAATCTCCTTCATACAAGGAAGTAGCACTGGCTCCACCAGGTACTATTGCGAAAATGCAAACTGAGTTGCCCCATAGCAACGTTCCAGATAACCAGGAACATGGTGTTCAAATACATGAAGAAGAAACAACTGAAGTCAAAGGAGATTCCAAACCAAACATAACTGGGTTAGAAAATATACTTGAAGAAGAGAAGGATTCCGTATTGGTTACAACAGACCACTTACAAGAGGAAACTGGAGCTGCTGAGAAGAAAGGAGAAATTAATTCAACGGATGCAAAGGATGATATCTCTTCACTGAGGATGGTTGAGTGTTTGGATGGACAGGGATCCAGTGGGGTTAAGATTCATGAAGTGGTAGAGGATAAATTACTAATAGATGGAGTGCCAAAATCTATGGGTTCTCCCACGAAGGGAATCTGTGAGAAGGATCCATCTGGCACTTGTGAACTGCATGACTCCATCTCCACTTTGCAAGGTGTAGAGGATGCTGCAAATTCAGTTGACACTCGAGGGCAGCCAAGTAAGAAGTTGTCTGCGTCGGCTGCTCCATTCAATCCCTCACCATCTGTGGCACGTGCTGCTCCAGTTCCCATGAGCATCGCAATACCTTCTGGTGCGGGTCCTGTCCCAACTATTGCTCCTTGGCCAGTAAACATGAATCTTCATCCAGGGCCTGCTACTGTCTTATCTACACCAATGTGCTCCTCCCCTCATCACCCATACCATTCTCCTCCTGCCACCCCGAACATCATACAGCCATTGCCTTTTATGTACCCTCCTTACAGTCAACCCCAAGTAATCCGAACCGGTGCCTTTCCTGTTACCAGCAGTGGGTTTCATCCAAATCATTTCGCATGGCAGTGTAATGTGAACCCTAACATACCCGAGTTTGTTCATAGTACAGTTTGGCCTGGCTGCCATCCAATGGATTTCTCTGCCCCAACACCTGTTGTTGAGCCGATTTCTGATCCCCCATTGGAGTCAAACTTTCAGAGTGATGATTCTGGTCCTGTTCTGCCAGTAGACATTGATAATGTGGGGGAAACTAAGAAAGAAGTCAATCTTCTGACATCAGAGCCAATGAGTAATGCAATTGAGAGTGTAAAGGAAAATGGTCCAAACCTTTGTGGGGTTGAAGATGCTCAGAATGAACCAAGTGACAGCCCAAACAGAAAAGCTGGAAGCAGCAGTGAACGGACAAACGATGGAGAGAAAACCTTCAGCATTTTGATAAGGGGAAGAAGAAACCGAAAGCAGACTCTGAGAATGCCAATAAGTTTGCTCAGTCGACCATATGGCTCACAGTCTTTCAAAGTCATAAATAACAGAGTAGTCAGAGGGAGTGATGCTACCAAAGCCACCAGCTTTCCATCAAGTGAGAATTGCACGGCAACTGCTACTTAACACCCCCAATTTGCTTTTGTTACCCATCAGCTGCAGCAAGATTTTTGAGCAAAAAAAGTGGGATCAAAATCTTCTTTTGCATTATATCCAGAAGGGACAAGAATCAATTGATCTCTTGTGGTCAGTTTCTACTTACACATGCTTCTCAAAGATGAATTCAGGTTAGTGGTCTGCTTACACCTTTGTTCTAACAGTTTATTGTTATCATCATTATATTATTAAGATTAATATTTATACTTGGTTTTCTTTTTTGAACTGTCGATGTGCAGGTTTTACAGTAGGAAGCTTAATTTTGGAACTTCTGCGGGACTAATTTATGGGATGACAATTTTGGTTCATCACATATAAGAAATTTTGTTATTTTGAATTTTCAGACCACAGCATTCAAAACTGATATCACTTCTTTTGGTTACAATAAATGGGATTTTCATTTTTGATTTGGATCTGTTGTATATGACTTAATTATTTTTCTCCATTGTCCAAGTTGAGATTCTTTTGAACTCTTTTCTTCCTTCTTTAGCTTTGATGCCTTTTGTCACTCTTAGCTCAAAACAAGCTCACTTAATTACTGGTTGAACGTTCAGGTCGTTTCTAACCCTAAACTATAAACCCTAACATCTAATAGAGGGGTGCCAACATAGAAATGTCAAAAGTACACGAAAATTCAACATAGAAAAGTCAAAAGTACAAGGTAAGAAATTATGCAAGAGGCACATATTGTTAGGACTATATTCAACACAGTAAGGAATGTGTATATATATATATATATATATATATATATATTTCGTTAGGTTGTATGCATGTACCTTCTTTGGCACAAGAAAGTTTTGAAAATTCTTGTATGATTTAGAACCTATAAACAAAGTCTATATTTTTATTTCGTTAAAAAAAAAAAAAAAAAAAAAACCGAAAGCATTTGGTTACTTTGTTATAATATTTGGTTAAAAAACCGTAATAATGTCTTACATGGATTAGCCCAAAATAAAGAGAAAAACTCCGATGTGTTCATACGCGAAGGTGCTCTTCTTCAACCCTCAAATGATCCATCAACACTTCTTCAGTCAAGAATTTTGAAGCTTGTAGTGTAATACATATCTTTGTCAGGTAATACGAAGATAAAAGTTCTTATTTTGAAAAAAAAAAGATATTCGAATATTTAAACAGTATTGTCGAGCGGCTGTACTTTTAAAATATATTTATATTTAGAGTGTATAGATGTGTGGCTACTCTTTAAATATACTAAAATGTTTTAAAGGTATAGCAACGCGGCTATACTGAAGTCCTTTTAAAAAAAAAAGAAAAAGAATTTAAAGCATTATCCATTACTATTACATCTTTACCCGAGTCTCTATTGTCCGTTTTTGATTTTTTTACTTTTCCACAGTTATTACCCGTATAAAGAATTTAGCATTTTTCCTTTTAATACTCGTATTATACACGTACATACATATTTTTCAATACTTTCCGTTTTCCATACACATCTTAAAGAATTCGTAAAATACACATTTAAAAAAAATAAAAATATAATACACGTACGTACATATTTGTCATGTTTAATGCACGTGTTTTTATAAATAAAAAAATCAATTATACACACAAATTCACGTATTATACACATAAGATTTATGGGTATAAAAGTAAGAGGTGGTACTATTCTTCATGTAAAGTGTTGTTTGAAAAGTGAAGTAATTACCAAGACAACTCCAACTCAGGATGCAATTCTCTATGACAAATAATGTTTGCAGTTATAGAATTTAATAGCATTCAAGAGAACGAGGTAGATTAAGGCAAACATTCCTAGGAAAAAAAGAAGAAAAAATTGAACTCTCAGATTCAAGATAGATTTGTAGATGGAAAGAGGCCTTGGAATTATTGTAGAGGAGATTCGGGTGCCTAATTGCTAGCAAGGTCATCTTTTTAAAAGTATAGCCGGGCGGCTATACAGTGGGCCTTTTAAATTTTTTTTAATCAATATTATAGCCGCCCGGCTATACTAAAGCCCCTTTTTTCCCTCCTAATTTTTGTTTATCTATAGTAGCAGTTTAAAGCATTATACATTACTATTAGGCCTTTACCAAGTCTCTATTGTTTGTTTTTTATTTTTCACTTTTCCACAGTTTATCCGTGTAAAGAATTTAGCATTTTTCCGTTTAATACTCGTATTATATACATACATATGTATTTTTCAATAATACTTCTGTTTTCCATACACGTCTTAAAGACTCGGTAAAATTCACATTTAAAAAAAAAACGTACAATACTCTTATTGTGCATGTATTTGTGTATTTCTCATATTTAATACACATATTTTTTACAAAATTTTCAATAATACACACAAAATTAACGTATTATACAAATAATTCTCACATATTATTGAATAAAAATAATGTATATTAAAAAAATTATATAGTGGCCCGATTAATATCTAGTTGTGATATATATATATATATATATATATATATATACTTACAAAACATTAGACAAATTGGAAACCATTTCGACATCCAATTGTGTCTTACAAAATCAATGAATACGGTGCTTCAAGAAAGTACTAAAATTTCAATAACTTAATTGAGTGGTCAAATGATATTGTATTCAAGTGATTTTTTGTATAGATGATCTGTGAATGAGTATCTACAAAATAGACGGTTTGGATTAGTGAAATACAATCCGGAGTGGTGCCTACAAGAGGTGTCCCTCAATGGAAGCTCTCTGATATACAGTCCCCTTCTATTGAGGGATCCCTCAAATAATTTTATTAGAGGGACGCCCTTTAGGATACCCTACAATTTTTTTCCTAATGATCCAAATCATCTATTTTTTAAGTCTTCATTCATAGATCATCCTTACAAAACATTAGACAAATTGGAAACCATTTCGACATCCAATTGTGTCTTACAAAATCAATGAACACGGTGCTTCAAGAAAGTACTAAAATTTCAATAACTTAATTGAGTGGTCAAATGATATTGGATTCAAGTGATTTTTTATATAGATGATATGTGAATGAGTATCTACAAAATAGACGGTTTGGATTAGTGAAATACAATCCGGAGTGGTGCCTACAAGAGGTGTCCCTCAAATACTTATTTGAGGGATCCCTCAATGGAAGCTCTCTCTCTCTCTCTCTCTCTCTCTCTCTATATATATATATATATATATAATAGTACAGCCGTGCGGCTATACTCGGTGTTTTTAATTATTATTTTGAAATAGTATAGTTGCACGGCTATACGGCTTTAACAGGTGGCGCCTAGGCGCTGTGGACTACTCTGTTAAAAAAAAAAAATAGAGCCGCCCGGCTATACTCCATTTTTTTCGGAAATAGTATAGCCTCACGTTACAGGTTTTTTTTTTGTTTGTTTTAATTGCCTTTAATAAATGATATAGCCGCGCGGCTATACTCTCTATATCTATATCTATATATATAAAGCAAAAGACAGAGAAAGGTGAAACATTCAAAATACCAAAAAATGCCTCTGGTTAATTCAAACATTAAGAATTGAAATTATTAATTAAATGAGGATAATATGGTAAATTCTTTTTTTTTCATATTAAAATTTTTTTATAAAAAAAATCAGATAATAAGTCCTACTTCTATGGAACATAATTACCTATGTTATCTTTTCATAATTCTAAAAATAAAAGAAAAAAGAAAAACAATTTGCACATGCTTGAGCATGTGCCAAGGGGCTAGTATATATATACTGGGATCCTTTTTTCTTTTTTTTTTTTATATAAATTTTTTCCCCGATTTTCATTTATAGATAAGAGTCGTTTGTAGCATTATCAATTACTATTAGGCTATTACCCGAGTCTTTATTGTCCTCTTTTAATTTTTTACTTTTCCAGAGTTATTATCCGTATAAAGAATTTAGCACTTTCACGTTTAATACTATATTATACACGTATGGACGTAATTTTCAATAATATATATGTGTTATGTACACGTCTTAAAGACTCGGTAAAATTCACATTTTAAAAAGAAGCAAACGTACAATACTCGTATTGTACATGTAAGTACGTATTTCTCATGTTTAATATACGTGTTTTTTACAAAATTTTCAATAAGACACAAAATTCACGTATTATACAAATAATTATCACATATTATTGAATAAAAATAATACATATTAAAAACAATTTATAGTGGCTGATTAATATCTATAAAGTATAACCTAATGCAACTAGGAGGGTGCTCTTTTCTTAATTTTTGATTTATTGGCTATACCTTTTAAATATGATGTATTTAAATAGTATAGCCATGCGGCTATACTTCGTCAAAGATCATATCAACATTGCCGCTGTATCGCATGTGCCATTCCACCATTATTCCTTGATGCATTGATTCTATGCCATGGTGCTTCTCGATAACGTTGTCCACTACCGTGGTGACAATAGCTCTCTCCATGGTTTACATTCGGGTGGTTTCTTGAAAGAAGAAGTATATCAAGCTTCAAGGACACAACGTAGAAGGGAAGAGAGTTATCTAAAAGCTTCAAGATGATCTCATATTATCTCAGGGAGAGGAACTCACTTAGTAGAGGCACTCTTCTTCTTTCTTTTGTTAGCAGATTAAGGGCTTATCTAGTAGAGGGCACTATACGTAGTTGGATGTAAGAAAAAGGGCACCGGAGAAAATATTTGAGATCAAAGGAGAGCTTTGTCCACAGAACAAATGGGCAGTTAAAAAGTATAGCCGCGAGGCGAACAATGCCCTCTGTTTGCGTTTTTGGGTGAATACTCTCTCCATTGCCCTTTTTCTTACAACCAACTACGAACAGTACCCTCTATTAGATAAGCCTTTACTCTGCTACCAAAAGAAAGAAGAAGAGTGCCCTCTACTAGATGAGTTCCTTTGCGTTAGATAATATGAGATAATTGTGGGAGCGATTTTCGTCCCACGGGAATATTCTTCTAAGATTTAGTCTTCCCTTTCGTCTTCTCTTTCTCCCCACAAAACAAATCGGAATAAGAGAACCACACCCCGGGGGTGTTGGCCAAAGGCCCTCTGATGCCTAAGTTCGTTCAAGTGTTTGTAGGAAAACAATAGCTAACATAAAGGGTACGGAGTTGTATATATGGTGTAAACCGGGCGGCCGGAACTGTGTGTGGTGGCCGGAGCCTTGTATGAGAGAGAGAAAGAGTATGACGGCTAGGGTTTGTGAAAGATAATTTCTGCAGAGTTTCAAAAAGGAATTTTGACGTACCTCAACCCTTGTGTGTAACCATGTATTTATAGAGCCTCGTAGGGTTAGAGTTTGGAGAAAAATAATCCTTATTGGGAAATGGATTATTTTTCTGATTTTAGGAGATTTAAATCAATTAGGGATTTAATGGAAACAAAATCCCTAATTCGAGGCAAGGATCCCCAAATCAAATAATCCCCAAATGGAAGGAAATATTTGACCTATGGTTTTGCTGAAATTTGGTTCCCACAATAATCTTAAAGCTTTTAGATAACTCTCTTCCATTCTGCGCCGTGTCCTTCTTGAAGCATGATATACTTCTTCTTTCAAGAAACCACCCGAAGCTTAACCATGGAGAGAGCTATTGTTGCCAAGGTAGTGGACAACGTTATCGAGAAGCACCACGGCATAGAATTAGTGAATCAAGGAATAATGGTGGAATGGAGGAAATATTTCAAGCACCATTTGATGGAGGCATAGAATTAGTGAATCAAGCACACCATTTGATGGAGGCATATGAGGATCAAAAGAATTGCTCAAAAGTATGGGGGAAATATTTCACAAAAGAGGACATCAGATGGCTCATTGGCTGTCTTTGGTCTCTTCATTTTCGCAGCATTGTAGAAGAAGAACTGCACCTTACTTTTTCCCTTCAGCCTCACTGCTGTGTTCTCTCTTCTCTGCCCTTGTCCTTTTCTTTTGCAGCTTGCTTTTTTTTTTTCCTTTCTATTATTTTCTTGCTGTTTATATATTGATCACCCATCAGAGAATGTTTTAATTTGAAAACATGATGATAAGTTGAGCCTCAAAAACGGAACTGCCAATCTCCTATGAGAGTGCCCACATTTGGTCAAACTCTCATCTTTTTCTATTTTGAATTTCCTTTCTTTATATGATCAGCAAGTTTTTTTGTTTTGAGCACTTATCAACTTGGATTAGATAAGGTTTGTTGCACCTGGGATTTGACCAATACAACCTTGGCCATTTTTGTGTGAATTTTTTTGGTTCAACAGTGACATTGGGGAGGAGGCATAAATGAAGATTTCTTTAGTTTCCTCCAACATTTCAACCTCAAATTTGAAAAGAAACTTATTGTCAACATTAATTTTTGTTGGTATAAGTGTCAAATTATGTGTATACACAAATATGTGCAATTATAATACAATTATGTCTGACTATAACTCATATACACAAACGAAATGAAAATGACAAGCTGTTAACAATTGAAGCTGTGTGATTGTGACTAATACTAACAACATTGAACTTGTGTGAGTCTGCGACTAGTGCTAATAACATTGTAATGAAAGTTGTGTGAGTCTGTGACTAGTGCTAATAACATTGTAATGAAAGTTGTGTGTGTCTGTGACTAATACTAACAACATTGAAGTTGTGTGAGTCTGTGACTAGTACCAATAACATTGTAATGCAAGTTGTGTGATTCAACAATGTAAAAAGCGATGTTTCTATGAGGGAGAGACGCACACTAGTGTCACTCCTCTCAATCTCATTGATTCCGTTCAGCCCCCAAGTCCCTCCATATTCCGTCGATTCTGCACTGTGCTTCTTCTTCTTCTTTGAACAACACTAGCAAGATGACTGACGTGTAGTTTTGATTCTTGATGGATTTGGAGGGTGCATTAAATTCCCCAACCCGTGCCCCACCACATATGTCATACAAAATGAGATATCATAATTAATGAATGAGATGAACTTTCAAACAAGATTTATGGTATAGATGTAGGGAAATATGCCCCCGAATGATCTTCAAAGGACATTGACTTGTAGACCGGAGATTTCAGGTTCGAACCCTCCCAACATCATAGTTGTATGTGTGAGAAATCTCCCTTGTAGTTTAGACTATTGTTTGTATCAAATTTATTAGGGTAAATTGCGAAAATGGTCCTCAAACTTGTATGCGATGTACATTTTGGTCCATAAATTAAATTATTAGTCGAAATGATATATAAACTCTATATTAATCGGCCATTTGATCCAACCGTTAGGTTCTGTCAATGTTACTGTTAAATGTGAGGGTAAATTGGTCATTTCGTACGTTAAAAATAAATAAATACTAAAAAATAAATAAAAACTCTCCCCCTCTCTCTCTCTGTCTCTCTGTCTCTCTTTCTTCCCATTCCCTCATGGCCACCACCCTCAAGCTCCAACCCCCAAACCCATCCCACAACCACTCTCTACCCAAACCCATCCAACAACCACCCTTCATCCCAGGCCCCATTTATGTGAAAATGCTGCAGAGAGACAACACAGACCCATAAAAGGCAAAAGGCTCCAGAAGACAAATTAAAGACTGGTCCAAAAATGTATGAAGATACAGTAGGCTACAACTTTGACCAAAACTCCATGCCATAATCAGCAAAAAGTGTCCTCAACCTCAACCCTCTTCCCCCGCCACCTCCACCACAAGTTCTCATGCCTTCTCCCTCAGAAACCCACAACAACAACAACAACAACTTTGCTGTTGCAGAAAACTTGAGACTCTCCATGGAAGAGCTCTCCTACCCTCATCAACAAGATCATCATGCTGCCATGGAAATTGAGCTCCAAAATGAACTTGGGTTCAATCCATACAGCACCAATACTGACCAAAACAACAACAGCAACCATTTGGAAAACAACAACAGCAACCATTTGGTTTCCTTTGAGCAACAAACCAATTGGGACAATATTCACGGTGTCCATGATCAGATGCAGCAACAATTGCAAGATGGTGCTAATGGTGCATACCCACCTACACCTGACCCTTTCAACCTTTTCAGCTTACCTAGATGCTCACCCTTCTCTGTTCTCCAAAACTTGTCCATTACCTTCACAAATCCCAACCCGAAAAGCTCGAATTTTCCAAACTCTTTGGGGTTCCTCGGAGATGTCCATGGTGGGATTGACACCCCGACAGGGACAGCGAGTTCGGTTCTCTATGACCCACTTTTCCATTTGAACCTGCCTCCACAGCCACCATTGTTCAAGGAATTGCTTCAGTCCTTGCCACATGGATACAGCTTGCCAGGCTCAAGCAATGGGTCTTTGTTTACTAGTGGTGGGGATGAGGGAGAGGGGATTGGAGGAGGGGTTCACTCAGATGGGATTAATAATGGGAGGCAATTTGAGAATGGGGGTGTTGGAATTCTCCAGAGAAATGGGTTCTATTGGAAGAGGAAGAGACGTCAAAGGGACCAAACACTTTTTTTTTTTTTTTTTTCTCTTTTTCTTCAATTATTTTCTAATTTTGTATTTATTTTAACCTTATTTTATTTGTTAATTATGAAAAGTCTTATGTGCCCTTAAAATTTGGTTACATTTAACAGAAAATGTAACGGTTGGATCAAATGGCCGATTAACATAGAGTTTATGTATCATTTCGACTAATAATTTAATTTAGGGACCAAAATGTACATCGCATACAAGTTTGAGGACCATTTTTGCAATTTACCCAATTTATTATTATTATTATTATTAGGTCTGGATGAAATGCTTGAATGAAGCTGCCAAAATTATATGTCAGAAGAATAAAAGATATGTCATTAAGGCCAAAATGATGAAAAATCCTCAAAACATCTAATTAACAAATTTAAAAAAAAAATATGGATTTACAATGTTGAGGCATCAAGAAAATTCAATCATGACATCCAAAAGACATGTTAGTTTTGGCCACAAGAGGAACACAAATCCATACAAAGCAATCAACTGTCAAGCATCCACCACCTCATAGACTAGGATCAGCTGCCATGCCTTAAATTTTGGAAGTGCTCTACACTTCAACTCAGTTTGGTTTGACCTCTTTTATATATTGCTGAAGTCCATGTATTTCTTACAATATTTGCCTGAGATGCCAAGCCTGGAATCATATCTTATCCTGTTTCATATCAGAAAGAAAGAATCAATCTGCATTAGTAATTGTACATACATATCGTATACTAAAAAACACATCCATTTTCTGTATACTTCTCAATTCTAGGAAAAATATACGTTTTCAATCGTTACATATATATTATTTGTGTATTATACAAGTATTATTTCATTTATGTATTTCATACGCACTTTCTCCATTCTGTGTACTAACTATGATTTGCAAAACTAAAGAAGAAGAAAACAAATTGAAAGAATAAGAGAGAGAGAGAGAGAGAGAGAGAGAGACACACACACACACACACACACACACCTCTTAGAGGATACTTAAATGGTGTTGCTGCTGCCTATTGAACTGGATTCATTTGGAAGTTTGAAGGCAAAGTATCTTTCTCTGTTCTCCTCATCCTTGCCAATGCTTCTAAAACAATGACTGAGAGCAGAATCACACTGAGAAGAAACCCGTAGCCTATCTTCCAATCATTTCCTGCAGCTCCAATTTTGATCCCCAGAAGTATGTTCACAGCTGCAAAGAAGACTGCAAACCTTCCAAGCCAGTGGTGGTACCAATTCCAGTACTTTCTAATCTTGGCATCCTGGTTGGGTCTTAGAAAAAATGCCAGTATCTGAAACCCTCAAAGTCAAAAACTCAAAAATATCAAATCACAGTTCCTTGTATATAGATATGTACTAATCAAAACTATTTTTATAAATTTTTGTATAATAAATTTAATTGAGAGGGACAAACCTGAAGGATACTAAGCACAAGAACAAAGATCCCTATGGCTCTATGTGTTGGGAAGTTGGCTCCTATTTTGGTATAGAGTTGTTGCCCAAGTACCACAGCTGCCAGCCCAATGACAAACCCAACAAATTGAATAAGTGCATGGAGATAGTACCACAAAGGGTCCTTGTGCTTGAAGTATCTTGGGACAATTGCCCCAACAGGAATTATTAGACCCCATCCAAATATAGCCAATATTCCATGGTTCTTCTTCATCTGCCCAAAGTTTGTAGGTGCCTCAGATGCAGAACCTGCAGAGAAATCGAACAGGATGGTTGTTTTATCGTTGTGTTTGGTTAGGTGGTGGTGCTTAGGGTACCCACTTCCTACAGCCAAGATAATTGGCTGCCGGGCGAGATGAGTCGGGAATTTCAACTGAAATGCCAGGTAAATTCTGGGGCCATGAAGCACAAGGGAAGCAGGGATGCCGGTGAGTGGCAATTCACCTTTGTCTGGTATGACTTCTGACACCTTTGAACCCTGCAAATAGTATTGCTTAATTCTTGCTTGGCCTTTTCTGTTAACCCATCCCACCATGGCACTTGAACCAACCATCATGCCATCTTTGGAAAATCCCAATCCTACCCATCCAGTGGTGTATACAGCAGACAATATAATGTTCATGACATGATCTTCAGTCTGAGAGTACTGCAACAAAACCAATTTTTTTTTTTAAAATTTTAAATTTTGATGTTATATAATTAAGGATGTCTTAAACAACATTGCAAGTTGCAACTACAAGTTCAGAACCAACTAAACATTGAAGTACAAATTGAGAACAGAGACTTACCCTCAAAACAAAAGTGTTCCAAATAGGCCTACAGACTATATCTGATAAATTACCGTATGGTGGTAGCATAAAACTACTCAGCTCATTATCACATAGCTCTGATACTCCGCCACCCACACCGGCACTATTGACTCCCGGAACATTACTGTCATCATCAGCCACAACCGAAATCTTGGTATCCAAGACAAGGGCCAGAATAACACATAACCTGCAAGCAAACCTCAAAGCCAAAGACCAGGATCCCGAACTCGCCATTCGGAAGACCAAGAACTTTGAATTGAGATCTAAGGCTCAGAACAAGCAGTGACAAAGACCAGGAACAATGTGGGTTGTGAAAGAGAAGCATATTCAGGTCAGGAGGTTGGGAGGTTTTAGTCTCTTGGGTTTGAAGTAAAATGGAATGTGGTTGGTGTTGGTGGGGGCTGGTGGTTGGTGTTGGCGGGTGTTTAAGTTTTAACACCAAAATTAACCAAATCAAAGATTTACAACATGACATCCTATAGCGGTTTGCCATCATTCCCGCCAATTCTTGCAAGTTAACCCTCCAACAATGTATCTCTTTCAACAGTTTATTTATTAAATCCTTTTATTTATTGGGAGAGACATCATTAAATTGCAAAAATAGTGCAATTTTATTATTTGGAAATTCAACAATAACAACAACAACAAAAAATGATAATTTGTGGGTCATATAAGATGATGGATGGATGGATGGATGAATATGATGAATGATGAAACCTTGAAGTTGACTTGTTGTGTATTACAAGATACCATAATGAAGGTCTTAAAATTTGTTTACTGCTTTCAAAAGCATCTTAGCCATTAACCAAATCTAACAGACAGAAACCTCACCACAAGGGAAAATTGAAAAAAAACACTTGAACAATAGTGACCATTGATGACTTTTTAAGCATACATAGAAGTAGAGACTACAAAAAGAGTAGAGTCAGTCAGGGTTGAAGTTCAGGCCACATTTTGGATGCAACCCTATTATTGCTTGCTAGAACCTGAAGTGCAGATTGAGGCAACAAATCTGTGAGGGGTGCAAATTCCCCAACCTGCCCTTTATTTATGATGGTGTGCAATGACATTTTTAACCTTGAGACCACTGATCTGATCACTGCACAGACTTGTTTGGAGAGTTCACAGATAGAAGAGATCCTGATCATCTTTTTCCCTTTGCATGTTGACACCAAAAGAGGGACATGAAAAGTGATTTAGCCAGGCACCCTAAAGATATGCTCCTCACCACTCTTCTCATCAACCTTGACAACCCATTTGCTCTTACCACTTCTCTTCTTCCTTCCTCCACCCCGATCTCCCTTTCCAATCTCTTTGTTCTTCCCAATCATGGTGACCTCCATCCCTTTCCCTATCGGATGCTTCGTGGACCTTACCACAACCCTCTCCTCCTTCACTTCCATATGTCCTCCCAGCCCCTTTCTTTCACCAACCAAGTTGTTAGCCACAACCACTGATTTTCTAGGATTCACATCAAGCAACTGCAGCAGCCTTGTGTACTCATCGTTCTTGCAATCAACCAGAGAGAAATCAATGTTCTCATAATTTGACAATAGCTCAGAGGGGTCTCCGGTCCTGAATTCAACCAAGTCTTTTAGGCCTGAGTCTTTGATTACTTTCTTCGATTCGTCGAGAACTGGCTCTGGGACAATGCAGACCAATCTGCCCCCTGTGTGTTTTGCAGCAGCTGCTAAGGCTATTGTTGATGGGGAAACGCTTGAGGCCACCTCCACTATGAGCTTGGCTTTCATGCCGGCTGCCAAGGCCGATACAAACTCATTGCTCCCTGGCTCTTGTGTTTTCCATGAGTCACTTTGTCTTTTTCGGTCATTACACTGCAGATTAATACATGAATTTGGAGTTAGCAAACATGAAAGTTTTTCTCACATTCTTCATTAAGCTTCAAACCATGAAGGGAAAAAAGATTCAAAATTGGAAAACTATAGTCCTTGAAAATGCAATCTTATTTGACTTCTCGACATGTTGTCAAATTGTCAATCTGGGAAATTGATCAAGTAAATTTTCTTAGAATGTGCATTTGATTAACAGTTGAGCAATGTAACATGTCAAATTTTTGTTGCGAGAAAACATTATCACCACTAAAGTATGTGACAAAGCTTCCATGGTATCATTTCTGTAATGATCTCAAAAGGCAACAAAACCCTAGGAAATACCAAAAATCATGAAGATGAAAAAACCCAAATGACCAATTGAACCAATCATGGTTTCCAATACTCTGAAACAAAATTGAAGAAAACACAAAACAGAGAAATGTACCAGTTTGAGGGTATCAAAATAAGCATTTGAAGCAGAAGCTGCAGACCAATCCATCATCCCCATAGCCCCCATGAGATTAATATAACTTGTTCCAATTCCAACAAAAAACAGAAGATGCAAAAAAACTTGGGCGCAAACAATCAAGAGCAGGGAATCAGAACGTGTTTTTTGCTCTGAAACAGGACAAAAATTACAACGTTTACTGCAGTCCTGGTTTATTGTTTGTGCTCGACTGTTCATCTATGTCTTCTGTTTTGTTTTTTGGTTTGTTTTGATTGGTTTGGTTTTTGGTTTGTTTGTTTTGAACAAATATATAAGAGAAGGTGCTTCAGAAGCGTACGATTGGAGCAGAGGAAGGACGCGGAAACATACGCAGTCAAAGCGTGTTAATTAGTTGAAAACCGTAGAGCAAAATGTGCGGGAAAATTAGCTATTACTATTGCTCGTTTGTCTAAAAATGGCAAACTCTTAGTTTGACTAGAAGCTTCTTTAGACTCTTGAACTGGTTTGTTTGATCTTTTTATTTTTATTTTTCACTCTTCTTTTATATATCATAACAAGTTTGAAAGAAAAACAGAAGCCTCATCACTTAGCTATAAATCATTAAGTATGGTAAAAGTTAAGTCAATTTCATTAAGATTTGACAATTCCATTGTAGTTCGCAAATTGCAATATTTTGTTGCAACCAAGTTGAACACTTGAAATTAAATTGTTCCCTTTTCTTGTTCAAGACAAATAAAATATAAAAAATTAATTTACGAGTGTAATTCAATACATGTTGTGATGTTTAGTTCACTTTTTCAAGCTAAATAATAGATGTAAGAAGCTTAAGCTTCAACTTAGTGATACTTTGACATTTGGGTTGAATATGTTTGGAAGTGCTTTTGGAAGGACTACTAAAAACGCTTTTAGATAACTAAAATCGCTTTTACACTTCGTTTGGTAGAAAGATTTAGAAGTGCGCTTATAGGTTATAGAAGCGGTTTATGGAGAAGCACCTGTTATGTGCTTCTTTAGGAAGCCCTGTCAAGTACTTTTTCAAGAAGCACTTGGATTTTCTTATGAAAATTTGAACATCTTTATAATAAACACACATTTTCTAGAAACGCTTATAAGCACTGAAATGTGAGAGTGCATTTACATTCTTATCCCATCCACGCCATCTCAATGGAGTGTGACAAATTCATGCCCCATTTATTTCCCCTAAACTTAAACAAAAAATAATAAAAATAATAAAATGAAAAAGCCATTTTTTCTTTTCTTTTTTCACTTGACAAGCCCTCTTGCTACGACAGCTTCCTTGATAACGTTGAGGGATTGTACAATATCATCACACAATAGGTGGGGATCAGGAATTGTCTCTTCATCCACTGACAGAACAATAGTCATCTTGTTTATGTAACTTTGGAAGTTAATCACCAATGCCTGTAAATTAATCAGTCCTAGTTAATCAAATGCTACACGAAAGCATTTAATTATACCCATAATTAATGAGGAAAAAAACAAAAACAAAAACTTACATGTGGTTGACCATAAGAACTTGGAGCAAGGAAAGCCATTGGATGGCCATAAAAACCAATTTCCTCAAGTGGACCAACCAGATTGGAGAAGCACATTGTTGTGTGGGAGATAATTCTATGGGATAGAGCACTTGCCCTCTGTTAATTAAACATGGATTATTATGGCATTTGCACGATAATAACGTACAGACATCCGGATGAGAGAATAACTAATAGATTAATTATATATACCTTAATGCCAAAGAACTTAAGAACTAGTTCTGCAATGGAGAAAGTGTAAATGGCTTCAAGAGAATGTTTCTTTCTGTCAATTGTGGTCTTGGCTTCTCGAATATAGTCTAATGGATCATCTCTTAAAGCAATTGTGAAAGGAAGGAGGACATAACCAATCCAATTGCCCCATTTTGCTTCTGTGTTCTTCTCCATCATATCAGCTAAAGCCTGCACTCGCAAATATATAAAAACAAATATTGAAGCTTCAAATGATGATTTTGAGAGCTGCATGTATTAAAAATCAAACATATTAATTAATATTATTTACCTGAATTCCTGCTGCTGGTCTAATGTTAATGAGCAAAGTTGATCTGAGGCGAATTTTCTCAGGAAGATTGTTTTTCTTCTCAGCTCCACTGTCCTTGTTCTCATTGTCACCTAGGTGGCCACATGCAACAATGGAAAATTTTGATTCATGGATTGCATAAATATTTAAGAAAATTAAAAAAAATACGATATTCTAAAATAATTGCAATGAGTTTTTGATAGGCATTTTAGAGATGGAAGTTCACCATATCTTCTATTGAGGTACCGGGACAAACCAGCCTGTGTGACCCCCAATGCAACATCATTTATGGTCTGCAAAACTCATAAGCACTTGAACATTAGATATGAAGTTCAACTAGTGAGGAAGGAGACGTAATCGAATTAGAGTAATGCTAGAAGGATCACATTAGCAGAATTCATGCCGCAGTTGATATTTTAATTAACAGTTGACGTAATATATATGATCCTTCTAGTATAATTCTATCGAATTTATTAAATTGATCATGTTTCCGTTACTTCATAGTGTAGAGAAATTTACTTACCAAGTTCATTGCATTCTTTATTAGCTTCATGTCGTCCAAACTCAGAGTCCGATAAACAAATCGTCGAGGGTTGAACTCACTGCCCGGGGGACCTTTAAGAGGTGTCTTTGTGTCCTCCAAGCACAACGCAGTCAACATAAACATGAATACATCAGCAAAAGTATTCCAAAAAAATTTCAAAACCCACCAAGCCCCAAAGATGCACCACCAAAATCCTCTGTTAAAAACCCTCTTATCATCATTTTTCTTCTTCTTCACTGGAATGGTTGGGAGAGCCTCAGGGTTTGAGATTTGGCGGGTGCAAGCGAGCAGAAGAGACATGAGAGACGTGCCATCGCCAAGAGAGTGGTGGACTCTGAAAATACCAGTGCCCTCTGCCTCGGAGGTTTTGAGGTTGAGGAGGTGTAGGTCCCACAGTGGCTTTGACTTGTCAATGGTTGTCTTGCTGAGGTTGTAGATGTAGTCTTCAACAAATTGGTCTGGTGACTCCATGTTTGGATCCAGGTCTGGAATAATTATGTGCTTGTCTAGATCCACCTCTGTTCTGACCCATTTCATCTTTCCTTCATTTTTCTCATCCACAACCTGTGTTGTATAATAAATGGCACCAAAATTAAGAAGAGAAAGCTTATTTTAAGACACAAGTTCTAAATAGTCGAAGTCTAACATTTTTTTATCTAAATTACCGACATGTTTGGGGTTGCTTCTAAAAGTGCTAAAAATGCTTATGACAACTAATGTTTCGGTCATAAAAACACTTCCATGCGCTTTTCCAAAAAAATACTTCAAAGTACTTTATCAAGAACCACTGCAATTTTTAATAAAAATTTTTGGTCATAAAAACATTTTCATGTGCTACGTTGGATGTAATTAATATAACATATATGCATACATAAGTGACATCATGTGATCATATGAACTTAAATAATTTGAGTTTTGTTTGGATAGTAAATATTTACCAGTAAACTAGAGAAGCGAGGGTGCCTGAGCAAAGTGTGGGGCAAGTTGGCCTTACAAACCTCAGGGTAAATCCTAGTCTTGCACCCCATGATTGCTACAATATGCAGGTTGAAGTTTGGTTCGTGAAACAAACGCGCCGCTGGGCTCAATGGCTCTTCTTCCACATTCATCATCTCCTTGTTGCAGTTCCTTATGTCCACGCCAGCTTCTCCTCCATCTCTTCTTCCCTCCTCCTCCTCTTCTCTCTTCGTTTTTATAGGAGTTGGCTTCCTCAACCTAATACCTTCCTCAGTCTCCATTTTTTTTTTAGGCTTCAGGGTAATGCATGCCTGCAGGCTCAAGATTATATATCTATATATATATATATTCAATATTATTTTTACCTTTTTTTTCCTTAATTTTTTGGATAATCAAGTCATTATGATTTACAGGTGAGTTGCTGACCGATTTATGTGTCTTTTGCTGAAGTAGAAAACAATCGGTAATTAATTTCTCACTAGAGAACAATAACCGTGTGATGTAAGTCCTGATCCTGATCCTGATCATCAAGGTTTCTGGATGCGGTTTCCGTTGACCCTATCGCCACGTGGTACAATCTCAATCAATGTCATGATATCCAGGTGGCTGTGATGTTTGACCACCGAAACAGAGAAGCATCTGCAATTTTCCTTTTTTTTTTTCCTTCTCAATTTTAACTTTTATTTGTAGGATAAGAAAATATATAAAAGTTTAAAGTTTAAACAGCTCTTTGTTAATAAGAAAATTAAGCCAATAGAAAGAATGTGCAAAAAAAAAAAAAAAAAAAAAACAAACCGTGGATACAAATCAGAGCTGATCATGGCTAAGCCAGGAAGCCAAAGGCAAAAAAGCCATAAAGTTAATCGCTCTTTCTTTCGTCATGGTAATTAATGAATAAAGAAATGGTAAATCATGTGAATCAAAAGAATTACTGCTGCCATCCTATTTACTGACCAAATTCTAACTCCTCCTAGCAAGGAAAATTAACCAACCAGACTTCCCTTCCCTACTTGGACCAAGCAACTGCTTCAATCTCAGACTGAGCACTTCTGTACAGCTCTAGCCTCTTTGCAAGGGACGTCCGCCGCTGCATCACTGCTGGGTCCTCATCCAGCAACTTAGCCAACTGCCTTGCCTGCAAATAAATATTGATTAAGTACATGTTATCTGTATAAAGCCCGAAATGGTGAAACATTCAAAAATTCAATACTTGATTGAGAGAGAAATAACTGACAAAATTCGTTATCCACTTTATAATTTTAGGTTTCTTTCAAATACCACATAAACATTTGTTCATATTTTTATGTAATTAGTCAAATTGGCACACGTTTTTGCTCGTGTCAAGAGACTAGTTACTTTAATACAATCCAGCTAGGTTTTACCTCTTTTAATATTATTTTAAAAAATATTTCTATGTGTCTCATGTATTGAAACCTCACCTCCTTTGCACCCAACTCTGCGAAGAAATGATCGAGCAAGCAGCGTTTGGCCTCTCGTACTTGGCAGTAGACAATGGACTTTGGAATAGCAATCCTTAAACTCGAGCAAACCATGTTGACATAGTTCAAGACATTGTGTCCTGTTTGTTTCAAAAATACAAAGAAACCATGGTTAAAGTCAAAGTAGCATAGCATTAGAGTGAGAAAGTCAAAGTCAAAGTTGAAGCAAACTCACCAACCCGGCGGAGGTATGAATCATTGTATCGATCGAAAAGTGAGACTGTGGGATTTCCACCCTTCTCAATATCTTGAGGAAGCTTGCGGAAGAAGTCAACGGTCAAGTAACCACACTCCATATCAACCAGCTGCAGAGTGGCTCTCTTGCTTTCTTCTTTCATCCTTTCCAGCGACTCAAAAGCTGCATTTGCAACTTCCACTCTTAAAGGGGGATACTGCTTTAGTTCCTGCATACATATATGCCATGGAAGAACCGTTCAATTAAAAATAAAAGATTATATTAGGGAAAAATTAACGTAAGTATTTCTTCTCTCTGTCAATCTTGGTTTTTACTCAATTTCTAAAACCTAAGAACATTTTGGATATTTTATAGGCAATTCAAGAATTCAAGGTGATGTTGAGGGACTTGCCGTTGTCTCACTTATAGACTTCTGAGCCAAATCCTTCAATATGCCATGAACCTGAAATTGGGAGAAAACATATCAAGCAAATCGTTTCAGGCACTGACACAGAATATATGTTATGTAATGAACCACTCACTCATATGTTGAACTTGTTTTTTTAAGTTTCCGACGTGCGATTTTATATTCTTCAACAAAATATTCCCGAGGTTTAAGTGCCTAGGGAGATTACAGGTGAAGATATGTACGCATACCGCATCAACAGCCGCCTCTGCAGGACCTCTGATGCATATCAGTGAAGATTCAATAAGGCGACGGTATCCTTGTTCAGGAGCAATTAGATGAGGCTGATATCCATCTGCTTCAGTAATTAGCTTTCGGATGTTATCCATTGAAAGTTGCTTGTCAAATTGCAACCGCTTCAAAGCAGCTGGAAATTGATTATCAAACACACCATAAATTTTCTCACCACCAGAGCGCCTGCAGAAATTGAACCCAAGGTTGAATAAGAAACTAACATGAGATGAAAACAAAATTTCAAATAGGACAATATGCAAGCACGAAACATACACGCCATCGAGATGTTCTTTAAATATCTGATCAAAAGTACGAGATATTTCCATGATCACATATAATTTTCCCTACATGTCGAAAGAAGAGATCAACTTATGTAAACATTAATTAGCAAGATAAAAAGGAAACGGATGAGACGAAGAGAACAATGTGTATGTATATTCTTACTCCAGCATCAGCAGCAATGGGCTTCCCAAGTCGGCTTAGTTCTGATTCTAGTTCACCAATAGTTTTGCTGATGAGAGATTGAAGGCCTGGAATTCGTGACTTGATGACAACTTCCAAATGCTAAAAATTTGACACATTTTGTGCTAGTAAGATGTGTGTCGGTGGAACAAAATAAAAATGTGCTTCCCTAAAATTAACAATCTCAAAGACCAATACTTGTGCATCAAACTTCAACAACAATTAAACCATATGTAATGTATTTAGGAGAACAAACCTGCATACCTTAGAAAGCACCCTTCCTAAATGCTCAGAACCCATCCTGTTTGCAAGATGCCTGTACTCTGTGCTACTTGCAAAATATTCACGCTCTCTACGCCTAGCAGCAATCATATCAATGCTCTTGTTTATGTCCGCTTGGGAGCGATTGACAACACCAATCCAAGGGAACTGTAGCTTATATGATCGTCCTTCCAAAATCTGACAAGTAAAAATAAAATAAACCCTGGGAAATTAGAAACTCTGAAGAGGCCACAGTGAAAATGAGAGGAGACTTTTGAGTACAAAATAGATGATGAGAGCCAAGAAAGTTGCTGCATCTAATTGCAACGTCATCTTCATCTTGAAAATTATGAAAGCCTAAACTTTTACTCACTTTTCAAGTTCATCTAAATTAACTAAACTATCTCATTTGCAAACAGGACATACCACAAGAAATAATATCAACTAATATCTGAAAATCAATAACATAAGAAAATACCATTCATTACCTTTGCAAGAGAAAAATAAAGCTAACGACAACTTTCACCTACTCCAACAAGTCATGCCACAATGAAACTAAACCAAAAATATGAACCTTACAACAAAAAAAAATGCATGTCATTGATCATCACAGAACACCACCAATCCATTTTACTCAAAACAGAAGGCTTCACAACAAGGGCTCTGAAAATGAAACAATAAAAAGGTCACCAAGTAGCTAAATTACTTGATTCCACATCATTTAAAAGCAAACAGGTATGGTCCAATTTTATTTTATTTTATTTTTTTCCGTTTTCCGCTTGGCTACGAATTTGGAAGCAACTTACATCAACTGCATTTGTACCCTGGTCCATAAGATCAATCTTTGTCAGAACTCCAAACGTCCTCTCCCCTGAGAATTGGAAACCAAACTTAAAATCAATGCGCATGAAAGGTAATCTTCTCCTAATAAGTTAATCTGCAACTTTTCTAATGACATATACGTGTTGACCAATTGAATACTAGTGCATTTCTCTAAACAAGAGGAAACAAGACTTAAGTAAGGTTCTCGTGAAACAAATGGAATCTTGACTTTCCTGTTTGCCAAGGTTCAAGACACATGTAATGTAGTGTTTTATATACATAAATCAATAAAGATGAGTATCACAAATTAGAACTTAGATATTGGACTTCAAATATAGATGATCACCTTTCAAATGAAAAATCTTTCTGCAAAACTGTTTACAACAATTATGTTCATCTATAGAAAACAAATTTAAATGAAAACAAACTGTTACTATGATCTCCAAATTGTGCGATTCTGCTTACTTTCACATCACTGCTGCAAAATTTTAACTAATCTTACCTTTAGGGTCTACTTCACGAGAGATCTTAATTGCATCAGACGTAGCAAGATCTTGGTTAGCAGGGGAAATTGCCAGAATAATACAGTTGGGCTGCAATAAAAGGCATATAGTAAGGGACATCAAGTGCGCAATTAAAAAAACTGACTCAAAAAGCACATAGGAAATCCAATCAAAACCCTTCTTTATTATGCAAGTCTCATAAACTAATAGCTAAAAGATATGCTCAACAATTCTGTAAACAAATTACCTTCTCAATGAAGGCCCGAACCATATCCTCGATGTCCTGCACTGTGCCCTCCGGTTGACCATCTACAAGACCACACAATTAACACGTTCCTAAGTCCCAACTATTTTGAAAACGTTGAAAGGAAATTATAACTCACCAACAGCTACTTTTGTGAGTCCAGGAAGATCAACCAGTGTCAAGTTCACAACTGCCAAGCTCAAACAAATCATAAACATAAATCGAAACAACTTTAATAAAAGCATTATGCAATTACTTGAAGAAAAAAAGAACAACTATAAAAGAGAACAATTTATCGTGAGCTTAGTGAAGATAACAGAGAAAAATTTAGTGAGACAGAATTAAAACGATGAATAAAGAGAACAATTGCGCGAGCTTCGGAGAATACGACCTCTCTTTCTTTTTGTGAATATCATCAAATCAAAAATATTCAAATTGGCTATGACTCAATCTCACCATTGGGGGAGAAGATACTAAGATGGATTGGGACGCTTGAAATAGCCTTCGAGCGGCCGGTCTCTCTGTCAGTCTCATCAGATATCTCCTTCCTCACAGCAGCTACAGATAGAAAAAATACAAGATTTTGACATCAACGACGAAAGTCACAAAACCGAAACAATCTGCACAGATAATAATAAAGAAGAAGAAGAAGAATGTACCAAAATCAGTGAACCTCTTCCTTGGGAGATGCATAAACTCTGCGTATTCTCTTCCTTCATCGATCTTATGCAGCTGCAAAACCAGAGGACGACGCGTAACAATCCCTGCGCACAACGTCTTCGAATCAGAATACGAAACGCATAATCAACACGTTCGCGTAAGAAACCAAAAACAACAGCGTACCTGAACCACGAGGAAGAAAGTCCTTGCCAACAATGCTCTCCAACACCGACGACTTGCCGGAGCTCTGTGAAGCCAAAATAAATAAATTTGTGAGAATTGTGAAATTCGAAGATTCGAGAAGATTGAATTGGAGAATAAGAGAGAGGAGAGACCTGGCCTCCGACGACGGCGATGGAGGGCAAGGAGTCCCAGAGAGTGGGCATGGCGCTCTCGTCGCCATGGTCACCAAGAGCTGTGCACGCCCTCTGTATTTTATTCACCAGCGATATCAGATTCTCCATTGGATGGATGAACGAGTGGGATCGGTGAGTCGAGTCGAGTCGGATCAGTCGGACGTGAGAGAGAGAGAGAGAGAGAGAGAGAGAGAGAGAGATAACAGAAATTTGGATTGGAAGTTGGAGAACGAAACGACCGGAAATGGAATCTTGGGTCGTTGGTGCGAAAATTTGTAATCTATCAAGTTTGAAAATTGGGTAAGTTTTTGGGTTTAGCCCAAGCGAGGTGTGACCGATTCTACCGCTGATAATTTAATGGACTTTAAACGAAGTCTATGTGAGCCCAATGTTTCTGGTGACCTTTATGGGAGGCTATAATGAGGAGTTTAAAGTGAGGAGACTATTTGATGAGATAATCTCACCATTAACAAATGTAAAGAAATCATGGGGCTTGAACATTTTAAATGTTTTGATGGTGGGATTGGCCTCCACAAATAGCCTCCTCACTTTAAACTTCCCATTGTAACCTCTCCCGTGAACTTTATCAACAAACCTGCTTCAGATAAATATGGATTTGAATGTTGTATTTCCTTTGTTCTTTTTACATTGATGGGCACCCGAAAACGTTTTTTTCTTTTATAAAACAGGTCAAAGGAAGATGAGTAATTCAAACTTACAAAAGGTGACTGCAATTGGATGAAGAGGAGTTAGAAATTGGAGTCCTGTAGAAGTTGTTTACTAATTCACTCGAGTCAAAATTGAAATCAGTTTGATTAATAAGATGTGAATTTTCTAAATCTATTATTTTATGTAATAGTTAATAATAAAGTGAATGAGAAAATTTGGAATTTAGACATTACTGTGAATGTACAATAGGTAAAAAATGGACTCTTGATGGGTCGTTTCTCCAACAATTATATCCTCCAAAATCAAGAGTTTTAATATTTTGTGGCGCTTATGCTTTCATTCCCATATGATTAGCAAACACATTAGTAATCCATAAAAGGCACTAGACTTAAAAGCTTCCACACAGTAACACATATTGATCACAATATAGTATAAAAAGTCACATATACTTGTTACCTTTTATCAACAATGAACTATGTTACAACGGAAAAAAAATCCGGACAAGGGAGTATTGTTAGAGATGAAGTTTAAGTTGAGTCGTATGATCAACATCAAACAAAAGATTTGTATTAGCTTTTATCCAACTTTGTAGATCAAAAAGTAGAATTTATTTCGTGGATTAGAGTTTAAGATGAGATATAATTTAGATTATACAAATTTTGCACAACATATTAGAGAATCGATTTAGTTTTCCAATGGGAATGGGGTACCTATGAAAGATGCAAAGGGAAACTCATGAATTCTCCATCAATAAAACCTTCCAATCTCACTTCTCTTGTATGTTGGCAAGGTCTATGCCGGTAAAATTTTTAGGACTAAATTTTCTTTTTAAATAGTATGGCCGCGTGGCTATACTATTTATTTATAATAAAAAAGGGTGCGCCCAGCACCAAGGTGCCATGTGTCAAAACAATAAAGTCGGGCAGGTATACTATTTTTTAAAAAAAAATTAGAAAAACGAGTAGAGCCCCACGGCTATACCATTTCTTAAAAAATAAAAAACAATCTGGTATAGCCGGGCGGCTCTACTATATATATATCTATATATATAAAGCAAAAGGCAGAGAATGGTGAAACATTCAAAATACCAGAAAATGCCCTTTGTTAATTCAAACATTAAGAATTGAAATTATTAATTAAATGAGGATAATATAGTAAATTCACATTTTTTAATATTAAAAAAATTAAAATTAAAAACAAAATAAGATAATAGGTCCTACTTTGATGGAACATAACTACCTTGTTATCTTTTATTAATTCTAAAAATAAAATAAAAAAGAAAAAGAAAACCAATTGGCACATGCGTGAGCATGTGTCAAGGGGCTAGTATATAGAAAGAGAGCGAGAGAGAGAGAGAGAGAGAGAGAGAGAGAGAGAGAGAGAGAGAGAGAGAGAGAGAGAGAGAGAGAGAGAGAGCCGCCAGCGCCTATGCGCCACGTGTCAAAATGGTAACGCCACGTGGCTATACTATTTTTAAAAAATATTTAAGAAAAAAAGAGTGTAGCTGGACGGGTTTACTATTTTTTAAAAAATTAGGAAAAAATTGCGTATAGCCGTGCGGCTATATCTTTTTTTTAAAATATATATTATTTTTATTCAATAATATGTGAGAATTATGTGTATAATACGTGAATTTCGTGTGTCTTATTGAAATTTTTGAAAAAAAATATGTGTATTAAAATTGAGAAATACGTGCATACGTGTTTAATACATTATTTAACGTGAAAGTTCTAAAATCTGTATACCGGTAATAATTCTGGAAAAGTAAAAAATCAAAAAAGGACAATAGATTCTCGAGTAATGGCGTAATAGTGATGGATAGGGCTCTTGGGCTATGGACAAATTTAATTAAGACACCCAGACGATTTCACAAAAGACTTAATAAATAGAAATTAATTATTTTGTGGAAAATTTCTTCAATTATTTAATATTAAATAATAATTAAAATATAATTACTAATTAAAGTAATTTCAAAAATGCTAAGATATTACTTAATTACATATATTAAATTAAAGAAGTAGGCCAAAAAACAAAAGTAAAGAAACTAATTTTGTATTTTTAAAATAGAAAAAAAACATGTCTTAGCGAAATTTCGTTGGCACAAGTGTATGCCGGCGAAATTTGCAGGATTAAATTTTCTTTTTAAAAAGTATAGCCGCACGGCTATACAATTTATATATAAATAAGGGTGTGCCCAACGCCTAGGTGCCACCTGTCAAAATGTAAAGCCGGGCGGCTATACTATTTCTTTAAAAAATTCAAAAAAAGATCTAGTATAGCCGGGTTATATATATATAAACCCTCCTAACGACTATTGGGCACGTGTTAAAAACGTAAAGCCGTGCGGCTATACTAAAAAAAAGGAGTATAGCTGCTCGACGATACTATTTTTTAGAAACACTTAAAAACTGAGTATGGCCATGCAGCTATACCATTTTTATTCAATAATATGTGAGAATTATGTGTATAATACGTGAATTTCGTGTTTTTTATTGAAATTTTTGTAAAAAAATACATGTATTAAACATGAAAAATATGTGCATACGTGTATAATACATTATTCAACGTGGAAGTGCTAAAATCTTTATACAGGTAATAACTCTGGAAAAGTAAAAAAATAAAAAAGGGACAATAGATACTCGAGTAATAGCCTAATAGTAATGAATATGGCTCTTTGGCTATAGAGAAATTTAATTAAGACACCCAAACAATTTCACCAAAGACTTAATTATTTTGTGGACATTTTTTAAATTATATATATATTAAATAATAATTAAAATATAATTACTAATTAAAGTAATTCAAAAAGACTAAGATATTACTTAATTATATATTAAATTAAAGAAATAGACAAAAAATAAAAGTAAAAAAAATTAATTATATATTTTAAATAAAAATTAAATAGAAAAACCTCTCCCGACGAAATTTCGGGAAGAGATGCCTATTCAATTTCCAAAAAAATCCAAAATGTTGAAAATGTACTCTCAAGAGTCTCTAGCATATTCCTTCCTCATTTGGACGTCCAAGGGCAAAATCGTTAAAATGACCCAAAAAGGGCATTTTCCCTGCCACAAATTCCCATCCCATATAAATACCAGTCCTCCCCAGCTCATATATTCTGCTTTCCTCCACTCTCAAGCTTCCAGAGCGATTCACAAAGCCTGTAAATTGCTCTCTCTGAAATGCTGACTGAAACCAAAGGCCTCACATGGACTCAGTTGTAACAAAGCACGCATTCAGTTCCTTCAAGCTCGGCCCCTCACAGACCCAACAGCCCCTTCACACCACCACAACACACTTCTCCTTCTTCAGATTCTCTCACTTCAAAAAACTCAGAAAATCAACATCTTCAATCTCTTGCTCTCATATACCTCCTTCCAATCCCAGACGCCCAAAATCCATATGGGATTCTCATAACTTTCCCTTAAATCCCATCTGGTTCTTGGTCCCAGTCCTCCAAAGCATCAGAGTTTTAGCTTCTTCACGAACCCAGAAGTGGGTTTCTTTCTTACAGGCTTACAGAGGCACGGAGTGTGTTGTACATGAAAAAAATAATGATTTTTTACATAATAGCGGGATTGGAGTTGCTTTGTTAAGCGTGACATCCAATGCCAAAGTAAAAATTAGTCCTTTCGTGGCTCAATTGGCTGCGAATCCGACCTTTGTTTCGGGCTTGTTCGCGTGGTTTATGGCCCAGTCGACAAAGGTGTTGTTGAATTTCTTTGTGGAGAGGAAATGGGATTTTAGAATATTGTATGCTTCTGGAGGCATGCCTTCGTCGCACTCGGCGTTGTGCACGGCTTTGACGACCTCTGTGGCTCTTTGTCATGGTGTTGCAGACTCGCTTTTTCCTGTTTGTTTGGGGTTCAGTCTCATTGTTATGTATGATGCTATTGGTGTTCGACGACATGCTGGTATGCAAGCAGAGGTAAGAAGTCAATTTGGGTTCTTTCTATTTTGTATATCTCTAACATATTGAATCTTTGTCTTTCGGGATGTTTGTTTTGTAAGCTGGGTTTTATTGACAGGCTTTTGTGATGATTGATTAGTGTAATATGACAGTTGAATATGATTAACAAATTGGAAGGTTGAGAGTTAATTGATTAAGACCTTGGTTTGGTTGGTCATTCGTTGCACTTGGAACTCTTGGTCTAAATGTTGGGGTTTAAAGTAATAATGTTACATCATGAGGTAGATGATAGATTTTGCATCATTGTAGTGGAGCCATACAACCCATTATCCTCATCCAGAAATGTCTTTTTTCTGAAAGCAATGAGCCATGAGAGAATTCAAAAAACTGAAGTGCCAAAGCGCAATTCGATATCCTTTCATTGTAATTTGATGTTTGAGTTACAGGCCTCTCCGTAATCACAAATTCAGTTATGTTTAATAGTTCTCTCTGACTGGCCGGTTGAATGTGCAATGTATGTGAGTAGTAATTTTTAGTTTTCTCTAAACAAGGTGCTGTAGGATTTATGCCTGTTGTGAGAGTTAACAATTTGTGTCAGGTCCCATTGATCCTAATATAAAGAAGGTCCCTCATGCTTTTCTGGGTGTTTAAAAGGTGAAGAAACAGAGAAAACTATAACTTCTGTGGTTAATGTGTCACAGAGTTTATAGGAGGGCATGTAGCATTGGGTCAGGTCTAATAACTAGGAAAATTTTCACATCTAAAATTTCATGGAATTGAACCTAGGAAAAAATCACAAATCTAAAGTGATATTAATGCTAAAATTTGTATGAATGAGAGGACAATCTAAATTTTGCAGCCTTGCAGTCATAATCTTTGTTGATTTTCCTTCTCATCCCAAATGGCAACCAATTTTAAATTTTGCTGGCCTCTTATAAAATCTGCAAATCCTCTGTATTCTGAGCAATCGTGCAATTAGTCATCTTATAGTTCTGGTAGGTTGCTTAGTTATTTACTTGTTTCCCTTACTTGCCAAAGACCATTCTCTTTTTGGTGTGTGTGTGTGTGTGTTATTTGACTTACCGATGTTGTATTTTGATTTTCTTGTGAATATTTGTGACTGCGATGACACAGGTTCTTAATATAGTCGTTGAGTACTTGTTCGAAGGGCATCCCATCAGCCAAAAGAAGCTCAAGGAACTGCTTGGCCACACTCCCTCCCAGGTTATTGCTGGAGCTCTCCTCGGCATCGTAGTCGCTTGTGTTTGTTGTCAGGGAAGCTTGGTTGCTACCTGAGCTGACTTTGCAGGTAATTTTGGTCAGATTGTGTTGACACACACACCATTCTAGTGTTGACATGGCCACAGAAATGATTGTACTCGATTTCTTCATTCGATATCAGATAGACTTTGGTTCACAAAGTTGACGACAGAAATGTTATTTTGTAGCTCTGAAACTGTTAGAGCCATGCCTGACTATAAACAGAATTGAAAAATGTATACAGAGACCCTAGAATGAAGCAAGCTTGCATAACTATCTTGCCATCCGTAGTTAGAAATTTCAGAGACTTTGCTAATTGCTTTGGAAGGTCCTAGGCCAGATAATTTGCTTTATGATGTTGCAGAATTCCAAAAATGTTGGCCAGAAATTTGCCTTCAAAGGACTGTGCTGTAAATTTGCATGCAATTTGTATATAAGTGAATAGTTGACGATGTTGACATTTCCTCCATGGAAGTAGCTGCAAGATTATTTCCTTTTACCAATAATTCCGACCAACATGGTTAATGGAAGCCGAGCCTATGCATTTAGATGTCGTGTATTTATCAACATTTGTTTTAAAACTTTGTTGGATCAACTGAAGAAAACCACATGACACACCATGCTCTTCAAAAGTTTATGTAAAACTAAATTGCTCTCCCTTGAGAAAACAGAATGGCCGTATTCTACCAAGGAATCCAAATTAGCGTCATGAAAGATATAACGAAGTTAGATAAGCCCACGTGTTCCAGCTCATGTAATGCGACACCGAGGGAGGAAGATAAGGAAGTTGTAGATTCTAAATGAATAAAATAATTTCCCCACCCTCTACTCTACCATCTTACATCTTATCAATACGACTCAGTAGTAAAATGTTATAAAAGATAGTTTCGTTTTCTAATTTATAAAGATGACGGCACACTCGAACTTGTAATCTCTTCCAAGTAATCTCTTCCAATATTATATTTCAGAAATAACAATAATAAGCAATGTCTTATATCAACGAAATTTCTGTCCGATATGTCATCAAATAATAGAATGGCAAATAACCTCGGACTCGCACTGACCAACAGGCGTTTGACCAATACAGTACAGTTTGCATGGATTAATTAAACAAGACACATATAAGTCTCCAATTTTGGCTTAATTCCACCACAAGAACCATAAAGAGATTTTCCACCAGTCAAAACAAGGAGCAACAGAAAAGTTTGAAGATCAGAAACTCGCAGGGAAAAAGAAGGAGAAGGTTGATTGATTTTTGTTGAGGTTGAATGGGTTGCTGCAACTCGAAGAAAGAGAGAGCCAAAGTTGGCCAAAATGCCAAACCAGCATCTGGGTTGGAGCATCCTGCTCTTCTTGCTTCCAAAACCCCCTGTGAGTTTAATTTGAACATTGATTGGTTTCATATGTGTTCACACTTTCTGCTCCCTACCAAATATATTTTGTTGATTTTGTTAAATTCAAGTGTGGAAATCTGATGACCCATTTATGTTTTGGCATTTGGCAGTTTCTGTGAGTGAGGTGGAGTCTTTGTATGAGCTGTTTAAGAAACTCAGCAGTTCTGTAGTTAAAGATGGGCTTATACACAAGGTGTGCTTAATTTCCTCCTTCTAGTGTTTTAATTCTTCTTGAAATGAATATTATGTGAATCATGTATTAATTTATAATCTGTCGTTCTTTGAACTAATTTTAGATTAATTTTGATTAATAGGAAGAGCTCCAGCTTGAACTTTTGCAAAATAGCAGTAAAAACCTCTTCTTGGACAGGGTATGTGGTCTTAATCTTTTTTTTTTTCCTTTTCACTTTTTAAGATGACTGCCGGATTTTTATTTTATTTTTTTCATGTACCAGAGGAAAGACTTTATGAAATGCAGCGATTTCGATTTACAGAACCTTGTTTTGGATAAAGCTCCATATGATATAGAGCTCTAATTTCATTAAGACTCTCATTCCTAAAAAAATTATGTTCTGCCATGCTTTGTAGGTATTTGATCTTTTCGACGTCAATAACAATGGTCATATAGAGTTTGAAGAATTTGTTCAAACATTGAGTGTTTTCCACCCAAAAACTCCTGATGCAGTCAAAATTACATGTAAGAACTAGACTCATGATTTTAATTCCCTAGCCTTTGAAATCTTCTGCCACAGTACTTTTCGAACTCATATGTGGACACTAAAATGGGTATATCTATGTGGCAGATGCTTTTAAGTTATATGATTTGAAGCACACTGGTTACATCGAGCGTGAGGAGGTAAGTACATTGGATTCTTACTTTTTGCTCTTGGTTGTTCATTGAGTTAAAAGATCTTGGGGTACAAGTTTTTCATTTTCCTGTGGACTAGCTTTCTATTGAAGACAGATAGATATTCTTGATTGTGCTAATTGGTTAGTCAAATTAATTAAATCAGCTTAGTTAAGACCTCATACTTATAACCTAAAAATCATCATCATGTTCTGTTTATTTTTAGTAACAAGTTTAAATTTGTCTCTAAATTAAGGTACTCATATAGCAGCTAACTATTTAATGAACTACAGAAAGCTAGACAATTGTAGAACCAGCACCTTACATTCTGGTCTTTGATCTAACTTTGTTTTCACGATTGAAAGAGTGATCCGGTCATCATTCATCAGCCCTGCGGACGATCACTATTTTCTGAATACAAATAGTATGAAGAGAGATCAAATTTCTTAATTGTTATCTTTCATGTTCATGATTTTTACTTTTAAGTGACATAAAGCCCCTCTGTGTTAAAAACAGTTGAAGGAGATGGTGCTGGCTCTTTTGAACGAATCTGATTTGATTCTTTCAGATGATATTGTTGAAATGATTGTGGACAAGGTATGGATTTGACTCCACTTGATAATTGCAGTTCCCCCATTTTCTGTCTCGATGATCATACTTTCTTATATCAATGTCACAGACATTCATGGAAGCAGATAGAAAAGCAGATGGCAGGATTGACGAAGAAGAGTGGAAGGAATACGTAGCAGATAATCCTTCTCTACTGAAAAACATGACTCTTCCATACTTGATGTATGTTGTCCTACATTCTGCAAACCTTGTCTGGTGTTTGGAAATACACAGCTGAGCAAGTCTTGCATTTTTTAGATCATCCCCATTTCGTATTGCACCGCAAGCATCTGCATTTAGAATGCAGATTCACTAGCCTTCAAGTTTTTGGAAAAGTTTAGAATTGTCATCTCCTTTTCTGTTTGCAGGTGTGATTTTCTTTGGATTTTAGTTTTGATATTTCCATATGCACTTTCAGGGACATATCTCTAGCATTTCCCAGCTTTGTGCTGAACTCTAAAGCATAAAAAATCCGAATTATAGACATGAAGCCAGAAATATTGCCGCATCGAATATAGAATATGGAGAAGCATACACTATCCTGTTTGGAAAAGTTTTGCTGACAAAAGATGAAAGAGGATGCTCATCACAGTAAAACAGGCCAAATATACAGTGTAAATATAGCTTCACTGCTTGGGAGCTTCTATACTGATAGACCACCATGGACACGGAGATTCTAATTCTATATATATAGTTGTTCATATTTGGGTTGAATTTCACCGATTTGTAAGGTCAAAACCAAAATGTTCTCAAATGTATAGCATCATAAATACTGCAAATTCTAGAAAAGTATCATGCCCCTTTCTTTTCTGTTTTTGTTTTCCATTTTGAACCAGACTCAGTCATATACAGTTTATCAACATGTCAAGTCACAAGTTACAATCAAAATTGTCTCAAGTTCAAATTTTCTCCTTTTTCTCTTTTCTCATTAATAAAAAAGAAAAAGAGCCGATCACGAAGCCCAAAAGCTGATCTTCAACCGGCCCAACTTGCCCTTATTGTAAAGTCCAAAAAGATAATTATACTTGATCCACCAACTTTAGCATATTCTCAAAACTTTTAACAAAGTTAATTATTTTATTCTTTCAAAAACATAAATAAAAAAAAAGATAAATAATTTTTTCATTTTTAAAAATGCCAGTCATGGCTGGCCTGGCCCATGCTCAGTGCAAGACCAGCTTGCAGCGGGGGTTGGCAATCCAACTTTCCTACTTCTAATTCCGAAGAATTTAAAGCTCCATTTCTTTTTCTTTAGGTCAAATCAAAGGTATAGTTCCTAATTTTACCCAGTCCGTTTTAGAAAATCTTAATTAGCATAATCAACCCATCATTACTCATGTACACGTGGCAACCCCAGATTGGACAACACACGTACTTCAGTGTTTTCATTTTTCCCACCACATCCTGTTAACTTGGTCAGCACTCTAAAAGCTGTCGTGTAGCTTCTGAGAATGTTCCTTACGGCAATTAAAATTAATGGAAATAATAAATGCTCAATCGTCGTCAAAATTCAACCCCTCACCCCTCCACTACGCATATCTCAGGCGGCTACACGCGTCTTCTCTCTCTCTCTTCTTGTCCATCTCTCCTGTTGTCTTTCAAAATTACAAACCTTAGCTGCTATACGACAAATCCTAATCGAGCACCCTTCACTTCTTCAGTTCTTGGTAAGAATCGAAATCTTTGTTGATAATTTTTTACTTTTTTTTTTTTTTGGATTTTTGGCAATGGTGCTGTAACTCTAGTTACTGGGTTTTTGATTTGCCAATTGGTTTCTGGGTGCTCACTTTGTGTTTTATTTATTCCCAGGTGATGAATTTATAGTGTTTCTGCCTGGGTTGCTTTTTCCCCTTTGTTTTGGAGGGGGAGGGGTATTCAAGTTTGTTCCTTTTGCTGTATAGTTTGTGAATATTGAATCTAGGGTTTGTTTGATCATCTGGGTAGCAATCAGGTGGTGAATTTAGGATTCGGAATGGCTGCATTGTTGTAAAGTTGTGAAATTTTCTTAGGGTTTGAAAGTTCTGCATTGATTTGAAGAGCTTTTGACTTTCTTGGAATTTTTCAAATTAAGAGCAAAATGTCGTCGGCCGGTATTGCTGCTCTTACACCGGCTCATAGTGAGCCCATGTTTTCGCAATCGTGTCTGTCATCAAATGAGTCGATTATGATATTTCTCTCTGTTTCTGGATCAACTACTCCCATGAGTGTTTTGGAATCTGACTCTGTTGAGTCAGTTAAGTTTAGGATCCAAACCTATAAAGGGTTTGTTGCTAAGAAGCAGAAGTTAGTTTGTGGAGGTAGGGAACTGGCTAGGAGCGATTCCATACTCCGGGAATATGGGGTAACAGATGGAAATGTTTTACATTTGGTTCTTAGGCTTTCTGACCTTCAGGAGATCAATGTTCGAACTACTTGTGGGAAAGAATTTACTTTCCACGTGGGACGTGGTAAAGATGTTGGGTATGTTAAACAAAAGATCGCCAAGAAGAGTAAAGAGTTTGTTGATCTAGAAGAGCAAGAAGTTGTGTGTGATGGAAAACTACTCGAGGATCAGAGACTTATTGATGACATATGTAAACATAATGATGCTGTCTTACATTTGTTGATTCGGAAGTCAGCAAAAGTTCGGGCCAAACCAGTTGAGAAGAACTTTGAATTGTCTGTTGTGGCATCACATTTGAATGATGGGAAAAGTTATGAAGTTGATGGAGATAATGTGAAGCGACAATATGATGTCGGTGAGCAAGACTTTAGGAGAGGTTATGAAGTTGATGAAGAAGTTGTGCCAAGAAAACCTCCTGACAGGGATTTTTTGTTCGAGCCTGTCATTGTTAACCCCAAGATTAAATTACCATCCCTGATTTGGGATATGGTTAATGAAACATCTAACGGATTAGATAGTGGGAGTTATCCAATCAGGTCCATGGAGGGTACAGGAGGAGCGTATTTTATGCTCGACTCAACAGGGCAAAAGTATGTATCTGTTTTTAAGCCGATTGATGAGGAGCCTATGGCTCCAAACAATCCGAGGGGGCTTCCATTGTCACTTGATGGGGAAGGATTGAAAAAGGGAACAAGAGTTGGAGAAGGAGCATTCAGGGAAGTTGCAGCTTACCTTTTGGATCACCCAAAGGGTGGGCATCGCATGCTGTTTGGTAATGCAAAGGGCTTTGCTGGGGTCCCCCCAACATTTATAGTCAAGTGCTTTCATAGTGCATTCAACCATCCCGAGGATGCAATTGTCAAGATTGGGTCCTTGCAGAAGTTCATGGAGAACAATGGAAGTTGCGAGGACATGGGCCCTGCCGCTTTCCCAGTTGAGGAAGTCCATAAAATTTCTGTTTTGGATATTAGATTGGCAAATGCGGATAGGCATGCTGGAAATATTTTGCTGAGCAAGGAGAGTGAAGGTGGCCAGACTGTGCTGATTCCAATTGATCACGGGTACTGCTTGCCCGAAAGTGTACGTACTGCCTTCGCTTCATTTTTGCTTAACTGAGTGATTTTATGTGTTTTGTTGCTGTGTTTGACATTTATTTTTGTTTTGTTTATGTGTGTTAATTTGTCTCTGATTTTATTTTTGTTGTTCCTGCAGTTTGAAGACATTACATTTGACTGGCTGTACTGGCCACAAGCACGCAAGCCGTATGCCGATGAGGTCATTGATTACATAAAATCACTGGATGCAGAGGAAGATATCGCCCTTTTGAAGTTCCATGGATGGGACATGCCACCTAAATGTGCTCGAACACTTCGCATTTCAACTATGCTTCTGAAGAAAGGGGTAGAGAGGCGGCTCTCTCCCTTTGCCATAGGAAGCATAATGTGCAGGAAGACCTTGAACAAGGAATCCATCATTGAGGAGATAGTGCAAGAAGCGGAGGATTCTGTGCTTCCAGATTCAAGCGAAGATGCTTTTCTTGAGACTATATCCGAAATCATGGATTGTCGCCTTGATGAGATCGCTAGATCACCTTCTTGATGATAATGCTACTGGATCATGTGGTGAACGTAGGTATATAAGTGTATATGTCATGTGATTGACGTACATATGTTTGTGTGGCAGGCCGACTAGATCTCCTCTTGCCCATACAAACCTTGACTTCTTCAAGAATTTCATCTTTGTTTTTTCATTGTAGACCAAAATCCATTTCGTCCTTGTTTTTTCCATTGTAGACCAAAGTCCATTCCGTATTTGTTTTTCCATTGTAGAACAAAATCCCTTCTGTTTGACCTGTAGAGGAGGTCATGTTTCGTGATAATTTCTCATGCTTTTGTAATTGCACCTCAAATTTGTATTGATAATAGAAATTTCATTTGTTAGGTTTGGGATGTTTTTTTTTTTCTGTTCTTTCTAGATACTGCATGTACCTAAAATGTGTATACAGAGACAACCAAATTTTGATAAATGTACAACAACAACTAATAGAGCAGTAAATAAGTGTGAATTTGTTGGCCTAAAGGTATTACAGAAATACAATCCGATTGATTTTGGTTTTAGTGAGCCATCAGATATTGTGGAATATATGTTGAATTTTCCTCAAAACTAGTAGAGGGAAAGAAGCAGTGTCTCGAATTTCAGTCCTGCTGGAACTTTTTGGCCAGGAAATAATAATTGAATTTCATTTAAGAAACAAAGCCGATGATTCTGCTTGCATGTTGAATAAACTAGAAATTACAGTATTACAAGAACAAAATACAGTAAGGTTGGATATTATTCACACATTAAAAAGCAAACATTGAAACTAGTATCTTAAATACAAGGAGTTCAAGGGAATATCAGTTCCCAGTTCCTACGATGAGCTCCCACAATCCACAGCGCAACTGCACGGATGTGCCTCCAGAATTAATTAGTTTTGTCTGGCTTCCCGGAGAAAGTGACCATGGTGAGGAGCAGGAACCTGTTATGGTACACCACAAACCAAATCTTCAACAGCCGCACACAAGCAGGGAATTGAGAGCTAGCTGAACTGCAATCCACCTCCAGCCTTGGGTGAGACAGAATGCAAATGAATCAGGGGCAGTAGCGGCTACTCTTTGCTACCACCAAACAGATGCAGTTTCTTGCCACAATGACTCGGCTTAAAAGGTGGCTTGAAAGGTCAATGGCTTGCACCAAGTCATGGATCTCCGAATGCTTGCAGAGAGTTTGCCCGGCATTTGCGTAAGAACGTGGAGTACACATCCAGAGCCTCCATTACCATGAACTGGTCATATGGTCGATTATCGCTGTCTCTCGGAGTATGTATGAACAAGCATCACCTTTCTTTCTTGCTAGGCTTCTTCAGCATCTGCTTTGATCTTTTTCTGCAATCAATCAAACAATAAGACGTAAGAAATGTGCCTACGACGAAAATAGAACACAAAGATAAAGCAACGCACACGGACTTTACCTCTTAGCAGGTTTGCCACCGAATCCAATTGCAGTCTTCATCGTTTGCTTTGATCTTGTTCTGAAATCAAGACAAACCAAGATACAAAACGTGACTACCCCAAAAAAGAATGCAATGATTTTTGTGCGCCACATGCCAGGTAAATTATGAAACTACCTCTTAGTAGGTTTGCCGCTGAAACCAAATACACCCTTCATCAATGAGCTTATGTCCATAGAACGCTCCTGCATGATCTTATCATGGTATATTTTGCTCCCGATCTCAGTGATCTGTTCCTCCACTTCTTCCAAAGTTTGGTCCACGTTGAGCTGAACCTCTCCTTTCCTAATGACAGTTACACCGAAGCCATTTGCTTTGGCTTCCCGAAAAACATCCTTGAGGGGAGATAAGAGACGGTTCAGATAAATACGTCAAGCACCTCAACAGATCAAGAAAAATTGGACTAAAAACAACTAGATAGAAAGAGCACGATAAACCAGCAGTGAGTAATATATGAAAGTCATAGAGCACCAGATCTTGAGTCTCTTGACTTAAAAGGAAAAACATTACAGGCCACGTATGTGGAAAGCAAGAATCAGGGATGTTCCACCTAAGTGGCCTCTCTTGGGATATGATAATTTACTAAGACCATAAATTGCATGGCAGTTTCCAACAACCGCAACTGAAAAATGATGATCTGCTTGAAAACTTAAATTCCGCATTATTTACCTTAGGTGGCTGGGCAACAACAAAGGCGTGGCCATTCCCAAACATATCCATTTGAGCCTGGATGATATAACCAAGATTTTTGCAATCATTAGTGTCCTCGAAAGCAATAACATGATACGGCTTTGGTTCCAATTCAAGATCTGCAGCCATCTCCAATGAGTAAAATCCTATCCTTTGTTCTTCATTATCAACTGTGTACAACTCGATGCACTGGGAAATCAAGAGAGAATTAACTATTGGTTGAGTATTTTCTGTATAATCTGGGAAAATATCTAACATAAAACTAAAAATCAAGATGGATGGTTAGAAAACGAATAGTTGGGGATAAGGATGAGATGTTTGAAACCCAGGACCTCCTGGAACTTTTGATGCCGTGTGTTAGAACCAATAAACTCCAAAAACATAAACTATCAGGAAAATAACTAACAATGTAAATCAAGCTAAAACAAAATAGCAGAAAAGTCGAAACGCATGTATAGCTTACCAGCACGTAAGGAAGATCTAACCACCACAAGTAATCTTCTTTCTTATCTTCTGCATATTCACGGTATTTGCTCACTACAGCTTGTGGGCCAAACAATTCCATCTCTCTTTTAAGCTTGCTGAGTTTCTTTTCCATGAATTTCTTGTTTTTTTCAGGCATTTTGTTCATCAGATCAGCAGCTTCCTGTATTTCTTTTTCTGTGATCCATCGATCCAAACCCTTCCCCATGTCCCTCATTGTGGCTTTAATTTCTGGGTCGGTCTCTGCATTGTAGGATTCCAAAAACCCCTGGGACCATTTTTTTGTGTGCTGCCAAAACTCCTTCCCTGATTTTTTGCCAGCTCTGACAGAACCATCACTCCCTTCTATAACTATCTTTGAATTTCTATTATCCTTCTTATTTGGGTCACTGACTACAGAAGAAGTGGCAATATTCTCTTGGGATTGGGATTCTGTTGATTTCTGAAGAATGTTCTGCTCATCTTTTTTCACTGAAATCCCATCATTTCCAGCAAAAATGGTGTTGCGCTGCTCTTGGAAATAATTCAAGAACTCTGGACTCTTTTCTAAAGGGGGACCTTTCCATCGTGGTATAATTTTTTCTGGTGGATCATACAAGCTGATACCCTCTACATGGAAAGCAAAAGTTTTTATTAGCCCAAGCACTTTGAAATCAGAAATCTCATGTCTATGCAATCATATATTTTTTTTTAAATCTATATCTGCCTCTATGATGAAAAGTGGATCAATATATATGAGCCTAAGAAAGATTAATTACCTGCACCATAATCGAGATTTTCAATGTTTGAGTGGAGCCACTCGTGCAGTTTCGACAGCTTTTTATTCTCTTTCTCAACTTTCTTCTCAAGACCCTTGAAGAATGCATCCTTATCTTCAGCATCCATCATATAAAACGGATCCCGCCCTCCCAACTCATTTTCTTGGACTTGAAGAACAATTTCCCTGAGACTGTCATCTTTCAACCATTCAAGTTCACTGTCATCTTCTTCATTAGACCCAAGCTGTGTCATGTCAGAACTCATACTTGATTGTTGATCTCCCTTTTCTCTTGAAACCATGTAATTATCTCTAAAACCAACTCCAATCTTCTTAGCTATAGGTTCAAATTCATTGAAGTTTTCCTCCATCCAGTTCTCATATTTTACAGATGGCTCTCTAATTGAATCACTGTCATTACTTTCATGATCTAAAGAAACCTGTTGCTTTTGAACATCCCTGATGTATCTTTTCTCAGTTTCATCAGGTTTATCAATCTTTTTATCCTCAAATTTCTTATCCTTCAGATCACAATGTTCACATGCATTTTCCATAGATGGAGAATCTGATGCTCTGTCTGGAACTTCAGGTGCAAATATATTATTAACCATGACCGGTCCCTGACTCACATTGTTGCCAGAGTCTTCATCACTTTGTAGCCATACAAGAGCATCACTTCCTGTGACAGGTTCAAACTGGGGCTCTTCATTAAGCTTTATTTTGTCACGGGTTTTAGATAGGTACTCCCTAGCTTCTTTCACAGACCTTATGACCCTTGGTTTTACTTGGATGGAACCATTTTTGGGCTTGTTGGACTCCCTAAAAGGAGAATCATCTGTTAAGTGTAAATTATGTTCACTGCCTCTTACATCCTGGTTAGTGCTTTGCCTATCATCTGAAACTTCTATATGCGGAATACTAGAAGTTTGAATATCCCCATCCTTAGCACAGTCTAACTTTTCAAGAGATGCAGTATCACCACTACCCTTAGTTTGTCTGCAATCTCCATTTAAAGGGTTGGTCAGAGTATTTGCTTCCTCTTCTTCATGCTGTTTGACAACTTTGATTTCATCCAAAATTTCATCATGCACAATTTCATCTGAAAGTTCGTCATTCACAGTTTCATCTGATATTTCATCATTCACAGTCTGAATTTCTTTTCTATCCGTACCAACCAAAGAATGTTCTCTACCCTCAATTTCACGCGCTTGCCTGGCCATATTTCTGATTTCCTGAACTTTATCATCAAAATCAGTATTTTCGGCAACGATCATGGAAGTTGAAGAATCTTGTAAAGCCAGGTTGCCATTTGTCAAGTTTTCTCTCATAATAGCCTTCATAAGTTCTTGCTTATCAATGCTAGGCTTTTTAAAGGGACCCAGTGGCAATTCTGAAGATGCTTGAACAACTTCCACGCTGCCCTTCTCTAACATCTCTTTCTCCTTTCTTGATTTTATCTTTCTCCTCATCATTTCCTTCTCCAACTCTGAGTATCGTTCTTCTTTATTTCCAAAAGTGAATAACTTCTTCAATGCCCACAATGCAATGAAACCATACAACACCAGTCTCCCAAATCTAGATATATTTGGCAAGAACTCTGGTCGAAAACTAAAACCCTGAATTCCCTTCATAAAACCCGAGTCCTCACCCTCAACAACAAACTTGGCTACTGAACTATTCCTCGCAATCACATTTTTCCCACTCTCCATCTCTCTAGCCAAACTCTCTGCTTGCAAAATTTTCAAGTTCACCTCTGCCGAGTCCTCCAATTCCAGTCTCTCAACTCGGCTTCTTCTCAAGATTTCATCCTCATTAACCGAAACCACTTTCACATTACCATCAGAATCTTGATTGACAGTAAAAATATGACCAGAACCAATACCCCAATACTCGGTATCTCTCTTATACTGCTCCATCCAACTATCCAATTTACCCAACAAAACAGAATCAACAAGGCTTTTTGCATTTGGTTCTTTTACACTACTCGTTTCAGCCACACTACTATCATCAGCAACAACCCCATTACTAAATTCACTCTCTTTCACACTATCATAGTTCACTTTCTCTAGGGGACTCTCGGTATCATCAAAATTATTATTCAAAAACTGAAAATCAGAACTTGGGTTTAAAGGAACGGAAATCTGGTTCACCTTTTGCTCGTCAATGAGCTTCTTCCTCAGCGAATTTCTTCGGCTCATGGGTCGACCAAAGTGTGCTAAAGCTCGAAACTTTGTGCTATGACATGAGAGTAAATAGATCGAAAATGATGGGTTTTTGTGGAACCCGAAGCTGGGAATGTTGTATCTACATGGGTTTTTCTTGTTCCAAGACTTGGCGGGAAAATTGGCAGGGAAAGGTGAATTTAGAGAGAGAATTTTGCGGTTGGTTGGGGTTGAAGAATAAAAAACCTCCATGGATGAAGATAGAGAGGAGGCTACATAGAGCAACTCTCATTCAGAGCTTTGCGGAGATTTTGGGGAGGTTTTTGAGTATTTTACTCGTCGGTAGTCGATACTCGATAATATATAATCTACCTGTCGTTCCAAGGAGAACGACACTATAAAATAAGTCGTTCCAATTACAAAATTTTCACTCAACTACACCCCTAAGATTTTTGGTGTTTTGATAAATCTAGTTCTGTTGTAAATAATAAGGTGGAGCCCACCTCCAATTGGAAGAGGCTTTGCCTACAAAAGGGTTCACACCCTTCCTTTATAAATATACGATGAGAAGAGAAAACATTCCCTACTTTCCATATCTCAATTTCCTAATTCTCTCTCTTCAATTTCCTCCAGTTTTAGAACACGTTATCAGCACGATTTCTCTATCTCCAAATTCAGAGCCCCAACGCTCTCTCTCTCTCTGTCACTCTGTCACTCCCTCACAGAGCTGATAGGCCACACAGAGCTTCCTCCTCTGCTCTTCTTCGTCTCTCCCGAGGAGATGAGCTTCTCTGCCAAGCCTCAAACCTTAACACCCATCTTTTAATCTGGGCCCTCAGTTCCACACCACTTGGGGAGATAGATTGGAACCTTTGCCAGCAAGAGGTGGCTCCTCCCGAGTTGTCCCTAGCGCAAGGGCAAGTGGCTCTAGCAAACTGTCCAACTCCGACAATGTCGTCTTCACTTACGACGACTCCGCCAACCTCGCCACCAAGTTCCGCAGCCAGCAGAAGAAGAATACTCTTGTTGGTGACTTCATGCCCAGTGTTAACTTTACAGGGGGCTTGAGGACCTGTGCTTACCTTGATACCACTGAACCACAACACGCTAAGATCAAGAACTTTGCCATGGACATCTTGAAAAGAAGCTCCAAGGTTTGGGTACCTGAGCTCACTGCTAACCTCTCCACCATGTTTGACACAATAGAAGCAGAAGTGTCCAAGGATGGGAGTGCCAGCTACTTGATCCCACTCCAGAAATTCATTTTCAATTTCCTCACAAAATGCTTAGCTGGTGTGACACAGCAAGCTCACCCAAGATAGCTGAGTTCGGTTACGCCATGTTGGACCGGTGGCTCGCCCTCCAGCTCCTCCCCACTGTCAAGATTGGTTTGCTTCAGCCTCTGGAGGAGATTCTCCTCCATTCTTTTGCATACCCATCTTTTCTTGTGAGTGGAGACTGCAACAAGCTTTACCAATTTGTTAAGGAACAAGCAGAGATGCCCATGGAAATGATAACTTAAGTCTAATGGCGGGCCACGCGATAAACACAAGTTGGCTGGACAGCACAGGCACACGATATGTTGTCGAGTGCGCATGATCGCAGCCCCCACCCACCTGTTCTTAAAAACACCCACCGAAATGATGAGCTTCCTACCATCTTTTCAATTATTATTATTCTATATTATTTAATATTAATATTAATGCATGTGCTAATGGCAGGTCAAATGAAAACACAGTGACAAGCGTGATACCTTACAGCAAATTAGCACTAATTTGCAGATGGCCCTGCTTCTATAATATATATATATATATTATATACTATATTTATTTGTTTTTCTATTACTAACCATTAACAAAAATGGACCTTTGGTAATACTAAACATATTATCAGTGGGAGACCGTTACTAATACTAACATTTTTCTTATTTTATTTGGTGGTGGTTTTAACCCCATATTTATTTTATTTACTGTATGGTGTAGGTTTATTACCCATACAAGCACCTTTACTTTATCGCAAATTTACTTTTACTTAAGGTATGATGTGGAATTGACCCTCATACTTTATGAAATTTACTTTACTGCACATTTATTTTATTTAAAGTGTGGTGCGGGTTTATCGTCCATACAATAGTATTTATTTAAAAGGGTGGCGCGGGTTTATCGCCCATGCCTTTACTTTTATTTAAAAGTATGGAGCAGAATTAGTGCCCATACAAGCACGTTTACTTTATGAATTTAATTTACCGCACATTTAATTTTATTTAAGGTATGGTGCGGGATTAACGTCCATACAGCAAGCAATTTAATTTATGAATTTATTTTACCGCACATTTACATTTATTTAAAGTATGGTGCAGGTTTATCGTCCATACCAGTAATTTATTTACCAGCAATTTATTTTATGGATTAATTGTGTTGTATGATGAGTTTTTACAGTAAGCAGATCAGGACCAGAAGTTCCTTGATCCTCATCATACAATTACATCAGGACTTGAAGATCCTTGATGATGATATTAATATGAGAGCTGGCAGTCTCTCCGGTACTATTTTTGTAAACATGTTATTGGACTTGAGGGTCCTTGATCCCTGACATGTAAATAAGGACCTGGGGTTCCTTAATGATGTAATAGTACCGTATTTGTTCATAATGCCGTACACATGGATGATAACTGTACTGGCAAATGTACTGTACACATGAATAGATACGTATTCATGACTTGATGAATAGTACCGGATATATGAATAGTGACGTATACATAAATATTAACCATTTTGGGTAAACCATCACTATTCAAAAAGGAACCTGCAGTTCCTTAAACTCATGGATGAGCAATTAAATGAGATGCCAGAAGTCCCTCAAGATATAGACAATTATGTAAGGGCTTGAAGTCCAGAAATATGTACAGAAAATTGTAAAAATGTCCATACTATGAGAATATGTGATTTTGGCTTGAGGTTCAAAATCTAACAGTGTTGAGAACCTGAAGTTCCAACAATTAAATGGACAACCCTTGAGGTATTATTGCAAATTGTGGTACGCCACATATTTCTTTGGCATAAAAAAATGATGAATTTAATAAAGTTCGATTCTGTTATAATCGACACCTCAAGTAAGAAATATATTTTGTGAATTCCGGTTGTTAAGAATACACCGTGAAATGGATAATATCAATATAAACCTCAAATGATGAATTGAGGCTCCCCACATATTTTGATATATCTGGGCCGGAAGCACATGGATTCAAATATATGAGAAATCCCGAATTTGAGATTGTAGGTATATAGTAGTTAATGCTCGCTCTTCACTACTATATTGCGATATTATCGTAGCTTTTACTCAATTCATATTTCATGTCCATTTGAAAAGGGCAAATAAATTCTGAGTTTGTGTTTAGCCCAGGCCAAAAGTTCCGGGCTCCCATACGTTGAAATATGAAATTTGGGAAAGTCGATGTGGTTATTTGAATCTATAAGGCACAAGGTTCCAAACCGTCATTTTGACAAGACGTAAAAACCACAGGTGCAAGTTTAAGAATGTGCGCAATTATTATAACAGGAACATACAACAGATAGATTTTTTCCACCTGCAATAAAGGTGCAGGCCCTGTAAAATCTATAAAATTACATTATGTTCTGGAAACCTCTGAAGGAAGAGGACGGCGCCTCTTAAGCTTAGCCATGAGCCTCTCGTGGTCTCCCAAAATTCTTTCATTGGAGACCTGCAGCATGTCTAGCCTTCTCAGTGTATCAACAGAGTACGAACTCACCAGTTTCAACAAGGTATTATTCTCTCCTTTAAGTTTCTCAACCTCCTGTTGAGACTCATGAAGCATTCTTTGGAGAGACGAATTTTCAGTTGTTAACCTCTCAACCTCGTTTGCTCTGGCACGCAAACGATCAGCCATGTTAGAAACAGAAGCAGCACTCTGAATGCTAAAAGCCATTGAGTCATCAATAGCCTCTTCCTCAGATCTCCCTGTCAACAACATTTCATCCATTGGAATAATGAAATTCCTAGCTACTATGACAGTAGTAGCATCATTCATCATCACAGAATCATTAACTGTGAGATGACGATTTTGGGATACAAAGGATGGACGCCAAACTTTGGCATCATTGGTAGTTGTGGGAGTATCATTTAAATTGAAATAATTTGGGCAGGAAGAAGAGGAAGCCATTTTTAAGAAGGTTTCGAAGAAAGTCTTAAGAAAACTAAAGTTTCAGAAAATGAAGGAAGTTAAGTTGAAACGCAGTTGCTCCAATCAAGTTTTGCAAAGGCAATATCTATAGGAGGAAATATGGCTACAGTTTTTCAGGATCCCAATATCTTTTCGGATCCCCATATTCTCTTTTTCTTTCCAGATTCCAAAACTTCACGTGGCCTCCATTAATGTTTGTCGGCACTTTCGGCGTTTTCAAAGTATTATTTTTCGTCAAAGCTAATCTTGCTTTACGGATTTCACGGAGCTATTTTTTTAAAAGTATCCCGAGAATCTCGCAATTTTCCTATGGTTAATTTGAAATTCACCGGTTCTACCTATTCATTGTATTTGTGTATAAATGTGTTACTAACGAAATTTTCTTTGCAGAAGATATCCAGTTTACTCCATACCTAGTGATGCGATATCTACTTATTTTTCTTATCAGTGAGCACTCAATATGCCCGAGAAGCAAGACTATCTCTGATCATCCATTCAGGAAGCGAGACTATCCCCGATCACGTTTCCGCCACATCAGGGAACTGTGAAGGCGACCTTATGCTCTAATCTCCGGAAGTTCTTCTAGACTAGGAGAAATAAGAGCTTGTTGTTTGCTCCCACCAGCTTCCTTCCTTGATTGCTGAGCTTGTTGTCTGCTCCCACCAGCTTCCTTCCCTGATTGCTTACCTTCTCTTGCAATCAATATCACAATTTTTTTGCATTTTTTCTCTTTTTGTAACTCTCTGTTCATAAGAGATTTTATTTCTTTAGAATGAACATCTGAAGAAAGAATCCATGAAGTGATCCTAACTCTGAGGGTTATTTGTTTTTGACAGAGAAAAGAGTTGTGATTTTGCTTTTGCAGGATATAACTAGATCATCAAGCGCTACATTATATTTACTGGGCCGATACGAGCTTGAATGATACTTGAGAAAAGTTTCTCCCACCTAAGGATGTAAGCAATATATTGTGTTATTTTATGCTTATATACTTATTTGATATTTTATCTTGAAAGGTAACCAAATGGGGAGATAAGTCTGTTCCGAAAGAATGGCTTGTATGTATCCATGAATTATTAATGCAAATTTTACAGATTGCAAGTTGGATACATTGATAATACACTGCACAGATTAAAGTCCCATAAGAACAGAATATGGGTATAGCAGTGATCAATATGATGCACGCCTGTTGCGTAGCAAATGATGTGGATTGAAGTCCCGAAAGGACAATCCTTTGACATGTCAATATTGATATTGTGCACGCCTAATGCGTAGCAAATTGTATGGGTCAAAGTCCCAGAAATTAATTGACATGTATGTATTAATCTGTGGCATGCCTGCAGCATGACAGATATATGGGTTCTAAATGTTCCAACTCTCTAAATAGAGATTATCCACGCCCTACTGTAAAATAACGCTCCATTGGAGGTTATAATCCACATTCTCACATAATAAAAGCCCCATGAAGTGGCTTGGGTACCCAAAAGCAAAGAAATGCTTATAATTGATGCATGCACGTGCAAATGAGAATGATGGGATCATGAATTGATGAATGACAATTTTTGGTTTTGGAGTAGCTACTCAAATCATCAATGGGCTGTGTTAATTGGAACCACGTTCAATTATTAAATGTCGACAATATCATTGGCCAAAATGGAATGAGGTAATTCCATTATAGATGAGAATGAACGTGAAAGAACAAACCCACTGTACGAACCCCAAAAGATGTTAATACTGAAATTTATACTTGGGTGTTCGGAATAAAAAGGGAATATATCTACTTTGTATGACACAATGTTTCTGGTAGAAACAAGGAATGTTAGGTTTTCTCCATATTTACAGATTCTATTGTGCCTCCTTATTGCACATTTACGGAGACAAACATGTTATCTTTAAGGGTTATTAAATGCACGGAGCATATCGCCAGAAGCGATTCCCTAAAGATGTATAAATAGCTGGGTAAAAGCTATATAATGTGTCATAAAGTTTAATCCCTTTAAACAAAATCCTTGAAAGGATTGAAATTGCATGAAGCAAGTCCCTGAAGGACATGTGCCTGAAGCACAAAATCTGTACTCAATACTAATGTGCATAAATTGCCTCAGTGAGTACATTGATTATAATATGTTTGCAACACATTCAAGCTTCTGAAGAGTTTAAGAAATATTTGTCTCGACTCAAAGATCGAGCATTATGCCAACGAGATTCTTGCTTATACTAAGAAAGTATTGAAGCATTTTTATGAGGATTATCCGTTGGACACTTTAAGGATTTTCCGGAAGTATATTGGAACGTACATCGTATTTTCCAGATAGAGCTCAACTCCATCACCATCATTTTGGGATGATGTGAGGCATATTTGATGCAATCTCAGCATAACACCATATACGAGCATATTTTTGAGTGAACTTACAAATAGCCCAAGTGTTATTGGATATGCGGACTCTGGAAATCTCTATGGTCGTTTACTGGAAAAAGCTAGTCATGAAGTTTTCAGGGGGAGATATTCATCAGGGGGAGCATGGTATTAATAAAGACCTTCACACACTGTACTCTTTTTCCTTCATCCAGGTTTTTATCCCACTGGGTTTTTCCTGGTAAGGTTTTAACGAGGCAGTGTCGCTCAAGATTGACTCACAGAAGCAGTGTCAACTACGATATTCAGAAAGGTGATCAGCAGTATGACTTAAAGATATTTTGCCAAGCATCAGGGGGAGCGTGCTATCAATAAAGACCTTCAAACACTGTACTCTTTTTCCTTCGTCCAGGTTTTTATCCCACTGGGTTTTTCCTGGCAAGGTTTTAACGAGGCAGTGTCGCACGTGCGTCAATATACATAGAATTTTATGTTACACATGATTATGTACTCTTTTTCCTTTGACCAGTTTTTGTCCCATTGGGTTTTTACTGGCAAGGTTTTTTTTAACGAGGCATATTCCATATCATTTGTGGTCTCCAAGGGGGAGTGTTGTAAATAATAAGGTGGAGCCCACCTCCAATTGGAAGAGGCTTTGCCTACAAAAGGGTTCACACCCTTCCTTTGTAAATATACGATGAGAAGAGAAAACATTCCCTACTTTCCATATCTCAATTTCCTAATTCTCTCTCTTCAATTTCCTCCAGTTTTAGAACAAGTTCAAGTAATCCAATCCAATTGTTTGTATTAAAAGTGGAGAGTATTTTTGCCCACCACTTTAATTCAATGTGTGTTACATCACCACCTTTATCAATACTTAACACGTATCAATTAGTATTATTTTTTTCGGTTTTATAAATTGAGCAATGATACTGAATTTTATATTTTTGAATTTATTTTCGGCAACTTTACTTTATATATAAGCAAATTTTAATATATATATATATATAACTTAAAGAATTCGATATTAGCAAATTTGGTGTGTATGATTGCAGGTGTGGACTCAATAAAAAGGTGTGTTGTAGGAAAAAAAAAAAACCAAATAGAATAATAAAAGAAAGATAAAAGGTGGATTTTAGTTGACCATACAATAGGAAAGTAGAGAGTAATAATTTTCTTTATTACTGACATGGAGTAATATACACAAAGATTTACATTCCCGATTTACTACATATACTTATCTCAATCACATCCGATCATGTCATACCATATATTTAGTATTATTCTTTTAAGGTTACCCTAAACTTCATCCCATATATATATAGGTCACCCCAAAACCCCAAATCGTAAACCTTTGATCCCTTCCCACCACCCTATAAACTTTCAACCTCTCAAGTTTTAGACCTCCAAACAAAGAAGCAAACCATGGCATCATCAACACTCGTATTCTCCCTCAGTGCCCTAATTTTAATCATCACCACCATCCCTCTCTCCTTGTCTTCTCCTGAACAAGGCTTCGCTGCACGTCTCATCCACCGCGACTCCCCTGAATCCCCGCTCTACAACCCCGCGGCCACACGTGCTCATCTTGCGCAATCAGCTCGCCGCAGAATCATAGCCCGACAAAACTACTTCAACCGCCTTATGTCGTCCGGTAACAAATGGGGCAGCAGCCTCATCAGTGCAACCCTTGACCAGGGCCACGGAGACTTCATCATGCAGTACAAAATTGGCACCCCGAGAGTGGACACCTTTGGCATCTTCGACACGGGCAGCTCCTTGATCTGGATGCAGTGCGAGCCCTGCCAGAAATGTTACATGCAAACCATACCAATATACGATCCTGCAAAGTCTGAAAGCTACCAAAAGGTCAAGTGCGGCTCTGTCGAATGCAGCACAACGGCATACACCTCATGCACTGAAGATGGTGAGTGCAAGTACAGGATAGAGTATCAAGACGGATCATTAACAGAAGGAGATATCGCCACAGAAACCCTAATGCTTGAAGACGACGGGTTAAGCGGCAACGTCAACTTATCGAACATGGTAATTGGATGCGGCCACTACAATCTAGACCCCGTGGAAGACTATAGCCCAGGAGTTGTAGGTCTCAGCAGAGAACCTTCTTCCCTGGTCGGGCAGATTGGGTTTCGCCACGTGTCGTATTGCATCCCATCGGAGGACAAAGGCAACAGGAGCTCTGTGAAAATCGGCCTCCCGGCGGTGATCACTGAGGAGAACACTCAAACACCTATGCTGAGCGGCAAAGGTGGCTTGTACTATCTGAGTCTAGAAGGCATCAGCGTCGATGGCGCCAGGCTCAACATTCCGAGGTCGGTTTTTGACATGACGCCGGAGGGAGACGGCGGCGTGATCATGGATTCCGGCACGTCTTTTACTTTGATTGCACCGGAGGGTTTTGGTGCAGTGAAGCAAGCGGTGCTGGATGCTTTGTGGGAATTCAAGCCGGTAGAAGATTCGGATAAGCTCTATCCGTTTTGCTACGATGATGGTAGGTTTAAACTAGAGACGACGCCGGAAATCATGTTCCATTTCACGAGGCTGGATTTTCCTCTGGCCGCGGGAAACACTTGGATCAGGAATTCTCAGGGACACTTCTGCTTGGCCATAAGGGAGAGTGTTGGAAATTTTAATATCTTTGGGTTGTACCAGCACAGGAACGCTAATGTTGGGTTTGACTTCAACAACAACATTGTGTCCTTGAAGTATACTGACTGCCAATAAAATCAATAGTACAGTCTAGTTTTAGGAACTCTCTTTTTTTTAATTTTTTATTTTGATTATACAAGCGAGATATATTGGGGGAGGGGGGAAATCGAACCTAGATATCTTTGGGTTTGCATAGTTTTGATGTTGTGCCTTCTTCTCTTGAGCATATTTATGATGATAGCTTAAGTCGGGCTTTGCCTCGAAGTGTTTTTTTGTTAGTTTTTCTTTGCTTATGGGGCTCGCCATGTAACCAAAAATTAAATAGTAAATTTGGCTTACATCCTTTAAATTCAACTTACTTTACCTGCAACTCTTCACTTTTTGTTCCTATAAATAATACCCAATTTTAATAAGTAAAAACCCATGACTAGAATCCAACTCATTAAGTTACCTTATTAAGCTCAATTTCTGATTTATTATAATTTTTTGATTGCCAAAATACCCCTATTTATATTTCAACGTGTAATAGGGTGTTGTTTTAATTTTTGGTTCCTTAATTTATTGTGGTGATTCCCTCTAAAAATTTTGTCTGCAATTAATTATCCAATTAATTATTAAAATTCATCAATACTTGTTGACTGAAAAAGGCAATTTTCCTTATTGCTTTTTGAAATTTTGTTCCATCTTTCCCCAATAATAATCTACCTATTTTAGAACTTGGATTTATTTATTGTACCTAGTTTTTTGGTGGATAATAATCTACCTTTTTTTATTATTTTATAAATTATTGTGTATATATATTTTCTATAAATTATTGTATACCTATTTTTCTGTAAAAATCTACCTATTATTTTTTTATAAATTATTGTGTACCTATTTTTCTGTAAAAATCTACCTATTATTTTTAATAAATTATTGTGTACCTATTTTTCTGTAAAAATCTACCTATTATTTTTAATAAATTATTGTGTATTTATATTTTCTATAAATTATTCTGTAAAAAAATTTAGTAGAAAATATACCTATATTTTATTTAAATAATATACCTATATATTTTTCATAGTACATTATTGGATATGTAATTTAAAGTTTTTTTTTTTTTTTTTTTGGGGTTTGCAATTTTAGGGGCTATATGTTAAGGGAATGGCAACTAAAAGAAATGGGGTGATTGATATGCTATTAATAGGAAGTATTAATTACAACTATGGCAATTAATGAAATGCTTGAAATAAATTAAAAATAGAATATAAAGTCTGGTAGCAACAATGTAAAAACATAGGAATACTATGACCTCTTACGTCCTACTGGTCATTTAAATTTGAAATTGGGTTTTACACATAAATTTATGAAGTGATGGGTATATGTCTAGAAAATAGAAAATGTGAGGACCTATATTGGACAAGCCCATCTTTTCAGGATACCAATAACTGCGACTAAGCTTAAAATTTTGGTTCAATTAGGTTAATGTTGGAGGGACGAACAAATAGTTAGACCTCATCTATAGTTTTATTATATGATATGAAGAATGAACAATCACAACCAAAGATCAGAAGCTCATTCCCTACCATCGGTATCTGGAAGATATCAGCATTTTCCAATTTCAGTCTCGATTAGTTTACAAGATTGAATGGCCAATTCTCCTCTGGACCCTCGATTTTTTTATGGTCTCTTTTGGGGACTGAAGAACCTTTTGTGGTTGGTAGGTGATGAGTTTTAAGTTTTCACAGAAAAAAGAATCATACTGAAACCTTACAACAGACAATACATATATATTTCAGGGTCTTGCTTTGCAGCCATCAACGCAGCACAAGTTTGGCACAAGTCCTTTGCCAACCTGGTCTGAGCCGCTACTGCACAGTACCATCATCTTCTGATGATCATGTGGATCAAAGAGAAGATACTAATGATGGATCCAATCAAACAGTTGTTTGAGCTACGAGATCATTGGCAACCACCACATGTTACAGCAGTGCAAGCATTCATCATCAACGGCCATGATGGAGATTGAGTGGCCGTTTGTCTCTGATCCGGTTGAGGGCTGGAGACTTGAAGATTTCATATCTTATCTTCACTCGTCTCCAACTCATAGCAAACAAAGATGGAGCATGCTTTTCTATTATTTTCATTATTTAGGTTTCATTTGATTCAAAATTGAGCTTTGTATTACAAATAAAAGTCAAGCAATGCCAGAGACAAGGAGTAATTTCCTGCTGAGTAATGTACATTCTGGAATAAAAGTTTACTGTTTTTATATGTATTTGACAATGATAAATATTTGAAGAATTTACCAATTAAAGAAACAGATACCCCAGGATCTACCCGTCTCACCCCACTGCTTTATCACTCAATTTAAACCACAAATGATACGTGGTACTTCACAAACTTTAGCCCCTGCAAATGTGTAAAAACACTTATCAAGGTTGAGGGGACAAAGGCTTAGCTTAAAATTTAGCCCCTGAAGACAAAGGCTTAGTTTAAAATTTAGGAACTAAAGAGAACCGCCTGCCAAGATTCGTATCCGTATAATTTTCCCTTAGTTTTTCCTTTACAAGATTGAGCATAGGACCTACTTCTCTGTCTCAGCCACTGCTTTATAACTCAAGTTAAACCGCAATGGCATGAAGCCTTGCTTTTATGTTATGTCACTGAGCAGGGTTTTTGTTAGAAATTATAGGCAACCACTCTGTTGGTTAATCTTATGCTAATCGTAGATTGTAACTAAAACCCCATCAATGACAGAAGTTTCGTATTTCAGCTAAGAGTATATCTGGAAGCATAAGAGACCATGTATAGAAACTAAAGCTTCCAGCATTGAAACATTTTAAATCAATGAAAGAATCCTTTAACATCTGCATTCACTAATAACATTAAGATAATGTTTAGCACACAGATGAGATAAAAAGATATCCAACCAGGCTAACTACATAGAGGTATGCAGGTACCACCTTCTGGGTTCTGCTGTTCCTTCCATATCCGTCCTGTGACTCGCAGCTTCAGCTCTTTCCTATCCCCTCCAGAGAAGAAAAGTGCCATGTTGCGCTGTATTATGAGGCCATCATGGCTGTCTCTAACCTTCTTGTGGCTATCCCTTATGCTTCTTGGATTGCCCTCCCAAATGAGCTTTCGGCCATTTCCTCCAACCTCCAGGCTGTAGGTGTAGTTCCGAGCTTCTGTTTCATCACCCATGAACCGGAGAAATGCCATGTAAACAGGACCCATACCAAGCTGGAATGCTTCAAAATGGAGACAAAAGTATTGACCAAAACAGTGGAAGACCTATCAAGGTTGAAAAATAAGACAATTACTTTGCTATCATAAAGATCAAAGCATAAATCTTGAATCTGCAACAGTCATAATTCATTTAGTCTCAAATATTGATATCAACGGTCCCATGATTGCCATAGTCCCATCTTAAAGGGAAAGTTGAACCAATAAGCCAAAGTGAGAATATTTTCAACAGTTCATAATGCAATTCCTGCGGTAACTTGACACTAATGCCCTCATATTGAGAACTCAGGGTTTCTTGATTTATGCAACCTCTACCTAATAATGGATCCAATTCTTGTCAAGACCGAGACAGCTCAAGTCAAAATCTAGTGTAAACCAACTAAGCATTAATAAGGTTTCTATTCATCAAATTCTACCTTGTCAACTTTTCATTTACAGTCGCAAGTTTTAACAGCCAATGAAATACATATATACTTACAGTTAACATCCACGTGGCATTTTCTACTTCACGAGGATTAGACTTGACATAACGATGGTTAAAAGTGCATCCGGAATGCATGTCCACTTTGTGATCATCCCGTAGATGAGTAACAAGGAATGGAATATCCCCAACAGCAGAGCAATCGGATCCAGCATATGGACAGTTGTATGGCCTGAAGTTGCAGACAGCCTCGTGTTTAAGTTTACTGTAATAGGGGAAGATCTCTGGGCACCCAAGAGAGCAGTACTTGCAAGGCAGTTCAAGAGATTCAGCAACCTTTTCCAGTGCTAGGCACCTTATGTCACCAAGCTCTTGTCTACAAGTTGGGCACCGGTTATGGACCCTTGTTTTACAGGTGGAGCAAAGGGTATGCCCATTGTGACACTGCAGAAACAAAACTTTTAGATTTATAAACCATAATGGTCTACCAATCAAAAATGAATTTTACAAGCAGCTACATATTAGAACATTGCCCATGCTTAGCCATTCCAAATAAATCTAAGGGTAGTGATTCATTGAGCATCCCTTGATTTCAATAAGCACAATATCCAATATATAAGGTAACTACTCATTCAAACTAAAGGAAGACGCATCTGGAACTCAGGAAACTCACATCTTCAAACACATGTCACAACACTTAAAACGAAACACATATGATGGTTTACACCTTCAAAAAAATGTCATGTGAACTATACAGCCGTGAGAGATGTGACAGCACATGGAGAGAGAGAGTACATAGGTCTCTACTCCATATGAATTAAGAGCACTCCACAAATTCAAACAAACTGCTGATAACTTTCATCGGGAACAGCACTAAAAGGAATTTTGAATAAATAATATGAACTCGGAGCACCCAAATTTCAAACCAAATATTCTGGAAATAAAGCATCTTAAAGACCTCTAACCATTCTTGGCCACCTGGTAATACTCTTCACTTCACAAACCAGGTGGTAAACATGTTCTGAACAACATATTCACCAACCCCAGGTATTCCCTTGGCTACCTGGTAATACTCAATCTCTTCATCTAAATTACCAAAGCTCCTAATTGTTAGTATTCCCTTTCCAAACCAAGTGATACATATCCTCAACTATATGATCACCAAGCCCAGGTATCCCAACACATAGACACGATCTTTCAATGAAATTTGTTGACTTTTGTACTCTATGCTTCCCGTTACTATGAACTCCAGAAACACACTTCAATTGAACTAAATATTCAAAACCTTTGATGCTGATCACTTTATCACAAAACAAAGTAAAACCAAACTAGAGCATTGTTGTAAATTGTTGTTTGGCAAAACAAATTATAGGATTCCAATTACAAGGGTCAACTCTGCTTTATAACAAATAGCAGAAACTAATAGTATCTTCTACCCTCTATTCCCTCAATCTCCAATCCAAAGAACTTACAAACCTAAACCCCAGAAACAAAATCTCCCCATAGAATTAAATCCCACAAACAAATAATCAATTTAATACAGCCTTCCAGCCTTAACCCCAAACCAAGCGAGTTCAACTGCACCACAAAAATTCAAAATCTTCAAAAACCAGCCACTCACAAATAAAAATAGACCTGCTCACTGCAAGAAAATTGAACAAACCAAGAGAGGCAAAAGCAGAAAATAACCCATTGAGCAAAATGCAAATAAAGGCGAACCTGATGGATTGGAGGGTACATTGAATTGGTGCAAACAGGGCATTCAAGAAGTTCATGGACACTGGTGGTGCCGGGAATGTTAATGCTATTGTTGTGAGGTTTTGGAACTGAAACAAAGTGGTGAGGACGGCCATGGATCTCATCCTCGTCCATCATATCCAAAGATGTCACACTTTCAATGCCATCTGATTCCATTCATGCAGGGGAAACCAAAACCCCCAAAAAGAATTTGGAAGGCAAAGAAGAAATCAAAATTTGGGCAATGTATATGATATGATTGCTACTGTACAAAGCGGAAGATGACGAAAGAAGAGAAAGAAAACATCAAATCTTTCGATTCTTGACAGATGGGTATGATCCGTCTATACGCAATTCTACAAAATTGAACAAGGGATTGGTAGGAAAACGGGAAATTTTCGATTGCAATGTGTACAATAAGAAACAAAAAAATATTTTTCCTCAAAAGGGGTGCTTTTTCTTCGTTGGTTTTACAGATAGAGAGAGAAAGAGATGGGTCACCGTCCAGATAATATCAGCCGTCTGATTAACATCATACGGGTTTCATGTTCTGAAGAAAATATTCAGTTAAGGGTTTTTCCATGGCAATTTGATTGGTTAATAGGAGAGTGGGGAATGTCGGTTAATTAGGCTTCTTTTTTTTTTTTTTAAACTTTTTTATTTTGGTTATTAGCTGTTGTTTTGTTACTGTGTAATTATTGGGCTTTGTTTTAACCAATTTTCTTTGTGAGTTGGGGGAGAAAGAATGAGATGCCTCTCTGCTCACATTATTGTTTTTTTTAATTTTTATAAGGAAAATGCTAGGGAGACCAACTTTAGATACCAACTTGTGTACCAACTCTCTAATAGAGTGTGGGACCCATTGTATTGGTGGGCTCCACCTCTATTAGAGAGTTGGTACACAAGTTGGTATCTAAAGTTGGTCTCCCTAGCATGACCCTTTTTATAATAACCAATTATGATTAGGGGTGCTTACCATTTGTCATAAGGTGGGTCCTCATTTTATTTTTTTCCCAAATGTGGGTCCTATTTTATCCTTACAAAACCTGCATACTTGCCAAAGGCATTTTTAATATTAACCTCTATGCAGACGCGAAATTTTTTTAAATTTTCAAATTTATTTTAGAATTAAAAAAGATAATGGGTAGTTGTGTTCTATAAAAATTAGATTTATTATCTGATTTTTCTTTTAATTTTAATTTTTTAATATGAAAATGTGTGAATTTACCATATTATTTTCATTTAATTAATAATTTCAGTTCTTAATGTTTGCATTAACCAAAAATATTTTCTGGTATTTTGAATGTTTTGCCATTCTCTGACTTTTGCTTTATATATATAGATAAATTTATAGGTAGGTTTTGGTATGATCAGATTGTTTTGTGATGACATGAGGGTAGGAAGAAATAGATTGTATTCAAAATGCCTTGGTGGCTTGGCTGGTTAATTTGGAAGAATCATTTAGGTTTGTAAATTAACATTTTGTTGAGAGAGGAAAGTTGGACCCCTTTTTTGTGATGGAAAGAAAAGTTTGACTTTGGGGGATTTTTCACATTTATATACACAATCAAACTTTCAATATCTTATCTTATGACATGGAATGAAGATGTTAGTTCAAGTAGATTTGGAAGGTTTAAGCTATAATTCCCTGTATTATACAGTCCAATACAATCCTTAGGTCGGCACAAGTTTCACCTTGTCTGTTGGTTACGTGGTTTTGGATGTTTTGAGTAGACTCAAGTTGAGTTGGATTGGAATGTTCTAGGTTAAATTCCTATGCACAACTCCGTTGGTTCACTAGATTAAGAGCTAGTTGAATATTATATACTTAAGGATTAAAAACTATGTTTTTCATGGAAAGAGTACTTCTTTCTTTGATCCTTGAGAGGGGTTATTCGATCTTGGGATCTCTTCTAACATTGAGAAAAAAGGTACCACTAGATTAAGAGTTAGTCGGTATAAACCGAATAATTCGAATTTTCTAAAAGCATGAATAGGTTTCTTTTATTTTTAATGAAGGCAAATGAAAACATGAAAATATGCACTTCTGAACATGTATACAATAGCAACATAGAAAGAAAAAAAAAAAAAAAGGATCTGTGATCGTTCAATATAAACTTTACCTCAATTCAAACAGGGCTTACACATAGAAGCTATGCCCTTCACTCGTTCAACATCTATCTTCAAATTCAAAGTGTGAACAAAAGAATTACTCCTCCAGATATAAAGCTTAATGTGCCTAATAATTCAAGGGTGGTGAATTTAACAGCTACACCATGGATACCATTATTTATGCCTTCAAGCAATTAAGTCATTTACATTTTAAGTTGAATCTTTCTTTTACTTAAGAGAATCCAACGTATCTTGCACGGGGGACACACACTCACACACCACTTTGTGATAATTTTTTATACAAATTTCTTGATAGCAAAGCAATGATGTTTACTTCCCATTTGAAAAACATAAATAAAAACCTAGTGAGGCAAAGGTGACTTGGACGTCTCTAGTTTCATAAGCTTTCATGAAGTTATCAAATCAAAATTTATTATATTATTGAGGACATATTATTTTAATAAGAATCATCTATTTCACCTAATCAACGGTTCTAATTCATAGTCGGACAACACAATATCTTGAATTATTTGGCTAGAGAGCATTTAGAAATGCTTCTCTCAGAATGTTTACCTCACTTCACATCATCTCTAAGAACTTCTTTATTTGTTACTTCTGGTCATGGGATAAGACAAATGCATGATGCACATCATGGTTTTAAAAAGTAACATTAATAATAGCATAAAAGATGACTTGATCTCAACGTTACTAACATTAATGCGTCATTTTGTGCCACAAGTAGCCATCTAAAAAGTAGTTGAAATTGAAACCTAAAGTTCAGCTATTCAGCCTTATCTCTTTGGTTATGATTCTTTGTCTGTGGATAGCATAACCAAATTGAACAAGGCAACCGTGACACTTAACATATTCTTATATAGCTGTAACTGTCAATGATTCAACAACAGCCAAAGGAAGCAACAAAACTTACAAGGTGATGATAAGAGTAGCAGAATATGGAGATTCAGAAGCCTTTCCCCCGCCATTAGCAATTACTTCCAACTTCTTATTTATTCACCTCCCTTTTATGCATACATTTCGAAAGAATTAAATTACGAAAAATTAACATACGTTACAAAACCGGCAAAAACACGATTTACAAAAACCAAACAAATCAATCAGTAACACTCTTCAGTAGACAGGAAAGTGGAATCTGGTCTATCCCATTGCATTGCACCACCAACTGCTCATTTTTCGATCAGGCTATTAATTCTCTCAATTAGACAACAAGAACAGAAAGAAAGTGTCCAGTTACCACTGATTCGGGAAGGCTTCTCTGTAATTTGCATCCTCACCCAATGTAAGCTGTCTTACAGTGGCAGCACTTGCACGAGTATTTAAAAGCCTCTGAGCTAATCTGTCTTTTGGTGTCTCTTTCTTCTGCAGCATTGAGGCAAGGGCTTTCTTTTTGTTTCTGGATGATCGGTTCTCACCATTAGTTGCCGCCCAATCTTCTCCAATATCCGCAGATCTAGAAGTTGAAGCCATTGCAGCATCACGTAAAACTGCTTCATTGTGTTCTCGTATTTTTGCAAGCTTTGCACGCTTCAGTGACTTTTTATCTATTTCTCTCTTCCTTGCCAACTCTTTATCTTTCTCACGAACATTCTTCACGGCTTGTTTCGCTAACTGTTCCACTATATCAGTGCCTAAATCAGGGGTTTTCTCATCTTTTGAAGGGTTCTGATTGAGCGGCTTTCCCTCATCATCTCTGGGTATAATAGGTCCATGAAATGGGCAAGTTCTCAAATCTCTTCTCTGACAAAGTTCACCTTTGCTTAGAGGAGCTCGGCATGGTTGAATTTCAACCTGCTGTTCTTTGTATAGAGTAGTCTGAAGATTTAATTCCGCAATCTTTTCTGCTGGAATAACTGCGTCCTGATCCACCCTGCCCCAATGACTTTCAAGCTCCAATCCCCGATGGTTAGCCAATACATCCCTCTTTGAACCCCAGTTGTCCAAATAAGAGCCCCAATTCACCTCTGGAGCTTCGGCCAAAAGCTTACTCCTCAAAGGGTCTGAATTGGTTGCTCCATCTTTACGATTGAGCCTTTTATTGCCATCTCTCTCATTAGCATGGCATTCAGGAACTCTGTCCAGTACCTCCTTGGAAGTTGATGCCACTGAATCTTCAGTTCTGTTATTGGGAATACTAGACCTCTTACTCTCAATTGATCCAATCTTGCCTTCCTCCCAAAAATCTTCTTCTTCATGATTTGTAGTGTTTGGAATAGCACAACCCGATTCTTCACACTTCTTCTTCACTGATTGAATATGATTCCGGATATCAATGAACTCCTTCAAATAAGAATCTCTGGCCCTGTTATCAGTCAGTTCAACCCTTACAAGAACAGAGATCCATTCTTGCACTGCAACCAAATGCTTCATTACCAATAGCTTGTAAAGCTCTCTCAGTGCATCAAAAACTACTTTGTTTTCACTGTTCTCATGAATTTTATCTGCTTCTTCCAACGAATGCAAGCGCAACTGCCGGAACTCATAAGAATGAAACTCTTCCATATCTTCATCATCTAAAGGACACAATAGCTCACGTTCCTCTTTAGCACGTACAATTTCTAAACATTCCCCAATCTCATCAGCCGTTGACTGTATTTCTTCCTTTATTGATGCAAAATTCTTTTTCAAAGTCTCAAACTTGTTCAATAAGATCTCTTTCGACTTCCTCTCCCTTTCCCTTCTTTCCTGATGAAGCCGAGCCGCATTTGCCTGTAGATTTGGGAATTGATACTTAAGCGTGTTTTTAAGGTAATCAAATCCTAATCTAATCTGCCTATAATGAATCCCAAATGAAGCATTCCACTTCTCCAAAAACTCAATTGCCTTCGAACGCAGAGCAGTCGCAACATTTGTCGGACCTGGGAGTGGCGAATTGTTTCTAAATCCGACACTCAAAGTCAATAACTGATCCAAACTCTCCACAACAAGGGTTCTAAAAAGCTTTGACCTCATAAAAAGCTCATCGATTATAAGAAGTGTGAGGTACCGGACCTGCAAAATTTTTACTTTAGCAAAAACTTCTTCTCTCCCAAAAATCATCATACAGAAGCAATATAAAACCCTACAATTTTAACACACATCAAACAAAAATTTCCGACAAAATTGAATACCAGAGTGATGGAGCATAACATACTATCCAAGGTTATATCTTTATTTCCTTAAAATTTCAGCAAAATGAAAAAGCAAAAGAAATCCAATTTGACTACCTCTCGAATTGTGAATCGCAATTTTTTCCTTCTAAATTTTCTCCGAAACCAAACATAACGTAAAAATAAATAAACCCCAGCCAAAATACACCATAAACTTCAAACAGAAACACAGAACTGAAACTAAAGATCAATTCTTTTATCGAAGAAAGAGAAATTATATAAATACAAAGGACCTGAGAGTGCTCGCGCTTCATAAGATCCATGAGAATATGGGCGGCGAGTCGGAGCTCCGAATCCGAGCGGCGCACCACCGACTTGATGGCCTTGAGGAGGCGCGGGTCCACCTCTGGTTCGGTCGAGGTCGTCGCCTTCTCTATCAAAACCCTCACCTTCCCTCCTCCCTCTTCTTCCATTTTTCAATTCAGCGAGCTTCTTTGAATTTTCAAAATTTTAGGATAATATATAGTCTGTCTTTTGGGGTATTTTCGCGCTGAGCAGGGAAGGGGTGGAATGTCAAAATCTGAAAGTTACGAGGGACGCAGAAGATAAAGGGTCTTTGCTATAAAAGGCCCCAGTAAAATGAGAGATAAATTAACCCAATTAAATGAATTAATAAATAAAAATATTAAGAGAAAAATTATCATAAAATTTCTTATTAATTAAATTATTTTTTTTATTACTATATAAAATTTATTTTGTTCTAATTTTCAACTTCAATTTCTTTTTTTCTTCTTCTTATAATGTACATAATTAAAACACAATGGGCCTCCTTCATCAAACCTGCTATGAAACCCCCAACTAGGGATTATAGCCCATTCCAAATCTAAGCCCAAAAAATCAATAACCAAAAAAACCAATCCCCACAATGTATTTTCAATTTCAATATATTTTATACGTGACGGTGCGACTAACACTGAAAATTTTATCAAAGTGGACATGAATTTGATTAGTATCAGGCAGTGTTTTGTTTTTAAAAGTTTATAATTTACAGATAAATTAAGTCAGTTAATTAAGACAATGAACTCTCCCCTTTCTTCCGAGTTGGAGTCCTACTCTTAATAAATGGTTAATACCCAAAATTAAATAATTTATGCAGGAGACTACTTGGTTGGCTCAGCAAAGATGGGATCATACAGTCATTGATCTGTGGCACATGGACGTCCAATGGCCACATGTGTTGGGGACAGGATATTAGGATGTAGGTTCCTCTCTTGTTATTCCACGTGTCTAATTTAATAAACAATATCTGAAAACCAATAAAATATAAAGGATTATTCACTTTTCTTCTAGATCTTCCTTCAATGAATTCTCAGTTGGTCCAAAATAATACAATTCAATCAAATAGTGACTACTTAAGATTCTTGTGAGTCGTTACAACAAATGAATTCTTTGTTACTAGTTTTGCTAATATCAATCGAGAATTTAACTATTTAAGATTATTGAAAGTGATTTTATAAATGAAAACTTTTCTAGTCGAGATTGAATGAATCTACGAACTAGAATTGTCATATCACTAGCTGGAGAGATTCTTACATGCTCTAGATTTATGCGACAATTGTTCCTAAAACACACATCATGTGATGTGTGTAGTTGTCCCATCACCCGCTGGCTGAACCCATTACCCGCGTCCAAATTATGCAACTAGGAGGGCACCAAACCAACCATTTACTAGAACAATTTTCACCAACAACATTACTACATCATTGGTAGGGTCAATATCTAATTTTTGAAAGTGAGGAGAGAGGCCATGTTGCAATGTTGTGCATTCATAATTGCAATTTCATCAAAGGATATTGCTGTACTTGTGTCCACACACACTTTTAACTTTAATGTTTTGTTTTGCAGCTAGACCCCAACAACATATCTTAAAGGGGGGAGAGAGAGAGAGAGAGAGAGAGAGAGAGAGAGAGAGAGAGAGAAGGGAATTGGCAATTGCCTTGCTCTTTCCTATCCAAACCTACCGCCACTAACTTTTTTGACAAATTTTTTCAGTCTTTCTTTCCATGCTGTGTGTTATTATTGATTGTAATTTCCAAATGCAAGCGCACTTATCAAACCAAACAAAGTGAGAGAAGAGAAATATCGTCACAAAGAGACAAATCCTGTACCGTACGTGATCGTACAGTGCGGTAACCGACAAGATTTAGAAAATGACACCGTGTTTTGTCTATATAACAGTAGATGTCCATGTGCTTAATTTGACTTTACACCTCGACCCTCAGGGCCTCTTTTGTTATTCACTACTCATTTTCTTAACATTATGAATCAAAAACAACCCCCAAATTCCTCGCTTCTATTACACGATCAATGTAAATCTCAGAGTGATTTCTAACCGTTGATCAAACGAGGTTTTATATATTAAAAATTCATGACATTATTATTATTATTTAACGTATGATGTTAAATAATAATTTGTTGAAGTAGATAATAATACAATACAAGAAACAACACGTGAAACTTGTAAATTGTAATTAAGCAGTAAAACAACACAAACATCTCAAAATCCTACCCTTTGATTCATCATCAGATGATAATCCTAATGCAAGGAAGGTTTGCTCTTCCCGCTTTGATTTTATAAATAAAATAAAATAAAGCAAAAATTAAAATTAAAATTCAACGGGGAAAGGAAAGGAGGGCTTTTTCTGTTTCTCATTACGCCACTACCAAAATTACTCAAGCGCAGCCACGTGGGGCAAACCCGACCCGAGAGCTTGCCAGGTCATACACCACCCGGAACCCCTGCTGCTGGATGTTACCGATTATGGACAACCCGCCCATCGTACCCGCGAACGCAAAGCAGAAGCTCCCGCTACTGTCCACGGGGATCAAGTAGTTCGTGGCCGGCAGCGAAACGTCAGCGTTTCGGAAATGCAGCACCACGGTCGGGACTTTCACCTCGCTTTTACCCGACAAGTCGAAACACGTGTCGAACAGAGAGAACTCCGGCGCCCGCTTCAGACCCGATGTCCCGGCCCGGAAAGCGTCACGGAGAGAATTGTAAGCGACTCGGGTCAGGCGGGTCACGGACGTACCCGAATCCAGAATGACACCTCCGTTTCCAGCCGGGTCGAGCTTGAAAAGCGACGCCGTGATTCCCCGGACACGTGTCCCGCCGACACTGATACCGATGAGCTCGACGTAGTAAAACGTGTCCAGTTTCGGGTTCGCGATTAGCGGAGTGAACCGGGCAGTCCGAGAAACGGCCGAGTCACCGAAGACGACGGAGGACGGTTTGGACGAAGCGGACCGGTCCACTAGACAGTACGAGAATTTCTTGTTGAACCGGACCCCGGTCTGGGTGGGAAATGATAACTTCCCCCGGCCGAGCCCCAAAAGCCCCGCCGCACCGACGAACAAGCCCTCGTTGTCGTGGCCGCATCCGAGCGCCACGCGTCCCACTTTGGTGCCTCGAAATGTCAGCGTTTCGGTGGAGAAGTCGCCGACAGTGAACGAACCGTCGCCGTAGGAGACTTGGTAGAGGCAGGTCTTCCTGGCTTTGCAGCCCGAGGAGTCGAGCTTCCGGCATAGAGGGGACCCACAGGGGATGGTGGAGAAGGTTCCGGATTTCCTCGGGTCGAAGACCGGGTCGGTCTGGGAATAGCAGCGCTTGCAGGGAGCGCATTGGAGCCAAACGACGTCGCTTCCGGTGTCGAGCACCATGTAGACGTACTTGGGAGGCGTGCCGACGCCGAGGCGCGTGAAGTACTCGCCGCTGCCCTGCGCGAGTCCCGAGACGACGGAGCTGCTGAAACCCCTGATGGGTACGCGACCGCCTCTGGCTGTTCTATTCGGCGACGCGGCGGCTGCGGCGATGGAGCTTAGGGTTTTGACGCGGACGGCGTCGCGCTGAAGGCGGAGGTTGAAGAGTTGGGAGGGGGTCTTGTTGAGGGACAAGGCGTCCAAGTGATGCAACTGTACGGACAGAGTGTTCGGGTCCGTGCTGGTTGTCGGGTCGGGTTGTACGGTCTCGGACACGGATTCGGGCCATGAGAGGGTGGGTGGGTTGGGTAGGGGGTTGAGGACGAGGGTCTGGTGCTCGAGGGCGGTGGTGAGAGAGAGGAAAATGGCGGTGACGGAAAAGAAGAGAAGGCCAAGTTTGGATTTCCCTTCCATTTTGGATCGCAGAGTTTAGAGAGAGAGAGAGAGGAAATGAAGTTTAGGGATGGAAAGAGAGGAGAGTATAAATAATTGGAGTGAGAGTGAGAGTGAGTGTGGGAATTCTGAAAAAGCCGGTTCTGCAGAGGCTGAAGTTAATCAGTTTTTTGGTTGGGGGTAAAGATGTCAGATAGTCAGGTTTATTGTGTTTATCTATGAAGGAAGAAAAAAACAAAAACAAAAAATAGTTAATAATTTTTTCACCAATTAGAACCTAAACTAATTTGGTAAGAACTTAAATATGATTTGTTGGAATTAGATGGAAGTTTATCCTTCAACTAATTTTATTTATGATATGTAAGTGAAAGGACAAAAGTGTCCCTGGGGGGCCAAACAAATGTCCTGAGTTCATTTGCTTGGGCTGGTGAAAGTTGTGTTTGTATTAATTATTGTTAATGAATACTTTATTTATATCAACAAAGATTAATTGGTGAGTTTGAGCTGGCCAAGACCACTTTGAGACTAGTAGTGGAATGATTTTTCCATTTGATTAAGACAAGGTGTTGCTATTCTTATATTTGTTTTATCATGTGATCATTTTCCGTTGTAGTATTATGATAAAAAGCAGAATTTGTTCATCATCTTACTTTAAGCACATGGGAATCAAACTCGAGTATAAAAAGTCAAGTATAACGTCTTAATCAACTAATTTAACGCCCACATATGCTCATTCTATTTTGTTAATTCTAACTTACACGATCTAAGATGGAAGATGGTGTTTATTCATCGAATTATACTGTGGTAATCAATATCATGGGTGTGTAAAGTTTTTTTTTAAAAAAAAAAATTGCATATTGGACTTGCTGATTGCCGTGACCAAATTCCAACAATCTCGGCAAGATTTAATGTGGATTGGTCACGAGATGACCCATGAATCCTGACGTATCATTTAATCATATCTAACCATTCAGATCATTATACCTTAGGGTTTGACTTTGGAAAAAGAAAACATGAAATTCCCATGCAGCAAGCCAGAAAAAAAAGAAGACATAATATTATATAAGAGTCTCAAGAAATTCATGCCTCCTCCATGCTTGTTTGTCACGGTGGTGTTTCCCCGTGACTCTCTATCTTCTCATCTTTGATTTTTGTTTTCAAATTAATATATACATATAAATTTAAAAAACCTAATGAAGTACAGAATCTAAGTACCAGATTTGTCTTGCAAAGTTTCGAACTTTCGAACTAGAGCTTCACATGGTGGTTTTCAACAACAGGCCAATATGAGTAAAATATTTATTTTCGAGACTTCAAAACAAAATATAGAAAATGGATCTACATTGTCACACACTGTCAAGGTTTCACGAGAGTTCGAATTTGAGACTACTGGTCTACAAGTCAAGATCTTTTTCCACTAGGTTAGACCGGCGTCGACGAAAATTGATCTACAATTCAGTTGCATAGTTTGGTTCTCGGTTGAGAAATGGAATGAAAATGATGAAAAATATATCTGGTTTCATGCAGATATGTAGGAGTCAGGATTAAGAATTTGAAATAAATTATAACTAGTAAACATTGTCACTTTAAAAAAAAAAATGAAAGAGAAAAGGGTTTCTGGTAAGGATGGTTAGGCTGAAGAGTTAAAGAGTAGGGCCATGGCCCTGCGCCAACATGAGCAACCTTATAATTGAAGCCTACTTGAATAACCGCGTGGGGCAAGCACTAAAGCTAAAAAGAGCAGGAAAAAAAGAGGAACCAGCAACTGGAAAGAGCATAAAAGAGTGGCAGAGACTCAATAAAGCATTGCAGGCTTAAAATTTAGGCCACAAAAGACAGATCTGCATACCCAACAAGATGACCTTTTCCAAACACCCAAGTTAAATTCAATGATACTGCAGCTAGTGATCTTCTTCTTTTTTTCTTTGAGCAAAAGAAATAAAGTTAAGAAATTCAATTTATACTAATTTTATTTTGACACACTAGCTTTGTCAAAGGTCATATCCAATTCATATTCCATCTCATCCAAAATAGAGAACTTCCATTACAATGTGGCATCTTTCACTAAAGCATTAACCTGCAGATAGTGACATCTTGCACTTACTCCTTCCTGGACCAATCCCCACTCTTCCCACCAGTTTTACTCTCGAGTCGTATATCGGTGATCTGTATAGATTTGGAGGCAGCTTTGCACATATCATAGACTGTTAGGCCAGCAACACTCACTGCTGTCATTGCTTCCATCTCAACCCCAGTTTTCCCTGTTGAACTGGCTTCTGCCTCAATATCCACACTGTAATCCTTGGGATTTAGTGTCAGATCGACACGAACATGGGTCAGTGGTATGTTGTGGCATAGTGGGATGAGACTACTTGTGTGCTTTGCTCCACTTATTCCAGCAAGTTTTGCCACACTGAGGACATCACCCTTGGCCATCTGGTTAGCTAAGACCAAATCAAACACCTGCTTTCCAAGAATTACCTTGCCACTAGAAATGGCAGTTCTCTTACTGCTTTCTTTGGGAGAAACATCCACCATTTGGGCTTCCCCTTTATTGCCAATGTGGGTTAGGCCAAGTTCACTGTCGCCTTTTTCTTGAGGTGCTAACTGGGGTTCTTGAGGCATAAAATCATTACTCGGAGAACTGGCAGGCCCATTTGCTGGAGGTTCACCAAACACGGATTCCATTTCCTGAAACCAGGAATATAGTTAATACATAGAAGTACGTTCAACATGCCTTAATGAATTTTCTTCAAAAGAGAAAACTTTTCACATTAGATACTGAGCAATTATAAACAACTATGAAATATTTCTAGAGATAAACGGTAGAGCTCGAATCTGATAACAGAAGATAACTTCAAACACTGGAATCATCTGTTTGAACGCAATAATGTATCAGACAGGTCTCCTTTCTTTTCTTTTCACAGAGGCTCAAGTCCTTTTTCTGCATTATTCTTTTGAATTTAAGTAACCAATTACTCTGAAGCAAATAAGAAGCAGTGCATTTCTATCCTCATTGTCTGCTATAGTGCATCATATTAGTTGAATCTAATAGCAAAGCAAACAAAGGTAAGCAACTGATTTCCTAACCCAGTATTCAATTGTTTTCAAATCATTCAAAGCAGCTGGAAATAAGAACCAACAGACTCTGTACATATGCAGCATAAACAATATTTTACCTTATTAAGCTCAGCAATAGTTCTTGCAAGATCATGGCTGCTATTACAGCTAAGAAACCGTCTCGAGCGAGAAGATGCTACTGCAAGTCTCCGAAGAAACATGGGTGGCAGAATCTAGATTCGGAATTTCAGCTGCAAGTATCGGAAAAATATCCAACTCTATTTGGCTTCTCAAAAAAGTAGAAAGATAAAAAACCATACTGACATTAGCTGCCTAACATTTTGGAAGGCAATAAATTGCTTTTGGAAGCAACATTTGCTACAAATATGAATGATTGAGTAAATGAGATACATAAATGATAAAACCCAGTTCTTAGTCAGGCAATTTAACAAACACTTTGAGGTCATCATCTAAAAAAAAAAAATTGAAACTTGGATTTTCAGACGTGAAAAATTATTTTAAGAATTCCGTATTCATTACAAGAGAGAAGCAGTGTGAGGAAATTCTAGAGAGCTAGAAGCCATGCAAAGATTGGGTAAAGCACGTACCTTAGTGAAAGCAGCTATTGGCGAAGAGCATGTACCTTCTGCGTTTGCTCTGCATTTTTCAGACAAGAGGAGAGGCCCAATAGGAACTAAAAGTGGGCCAAAATCGAAGTGAAAGATATATAGATTAGAGCAAACGTATTTTCAAAAAGATACTTCCGCTTTCGTATAAGTCTAAAAAATATGAACAAAAAAATACGCATTCTTTTTTAAAACAAACGTATTATTCACATATTATATGCACATTGAAGTATTTTTCATGAATAATAAACATTTTTCTTGAATATTTTTACAATAATACACATATTTTTCCCATATCATTGAGAAAAGAACTACTAATTCAAATTTTTTACTGGCCGGATTTTTCGTCGTATATTTTAAAAATAAAAATTTGTAGAATAATACATGTATAATATTATACTCGTGCCGTATTTTATTGAGTCAATTGTAAGTCTAACAAACAAGTTAACCTTTGTAATTTTTTTTATGTAGAACTTGGTGGACTCATCTTTTACTTTCATGGGCGCTAGACTGACCTCGCGTGGATTGTTGAATGCCATAAAGGCAACAAATGAGAACTTTTCTGGAGAAAAATATAACCTTCAAGATTTAAGGTAAAAAATAACCCACATGACAACAATTAGTGTCAAAGTCACACCAAAAGATAAACTTTAGGGATAGGAGAGCGAAGGGTGTAACAGCTAGTAACTAAGTTGTTTTTGCAAGTATGCAATTAGCAAAGCCTTATACACGACGCCTTCTGTGAATACATAAAATCCTGTTATTTTTAACGAGAACATACAAAAGTAGATTAGAAGCTTTGTAGTTCTTGCCCAACTGGTTACTCCTCCTCTTCAATTTTCAATGGGTTGGATGTACTACAAGAAAAGCCATACCATTCGTTAGCGCATGGAAAAAAAAACTTCAATAGAAAAGAACATAAATCTTTTAAGATATTAAAAACTATTTGTCAAATCAAAATAGGCTATGCAATGAGAGCACAATTAAGAGTCGAGCTACTGTTGGTCAACAAATTAATGTGATATGTATACATTAACCCCCCATCGAGAAGAAACTTGTGTCGACTGTTCCTTGCCACGTAGCAGTCGCAACAAATCAGTCCAGTTAAAAGATGATATAGTTTGCAAAGGACTCACTAGTGTAGTGGCCTAGACTAATTGCTCCCCCAGGCAAGGTTTGGGTTCGAGTCCTAGTATCTGTGTAGTGTGTATGAGTTTAGTATGTCATATTCAAACACAGAACCTCAGGTACATGAGTTTTTTAGGAGATCACTACAGTTTGATTCAACACTGAATGATTTATTAAATTCTTATGACATTATGAACATTGAAGATTATATAACCAAAATCTAACTGATTATACTTACACGGGGGAAGTTATCAGCATGCTTGCCATACAACGTTTTCATTGTATTTGTGTGATTGCCACCATATGCTTCCATTCATATCTACTGTCGATACTTTCCACTTTTGCTTTTGAAAATTTTTCTTGTCTTCATTGATTGTTGGGGGTTTCACAACCAAGGTTGTTCATGGAGCAGCCCCAACATTGTCAATGAAGTCTCCACAAAGCTGCAACTCCTTCAAGATTGACTTCAATAGGCACACAGCATAACCAAACAATTGTCTGGCTACTAGTATGTTGGGCAACCACTAAACCCCAAAAGCTTAAACTGTTAGGGAGTGGGCCAACAATGTGTGCAAAACCAACGCCCTCATTCACATAGTCCCTTACGTGCAGCTCCATCCTACAACGTGTAAACACGTCGAAAAAATGCAGGCATAGAGAAACATAAATGTACAACCTCATCCTCCACCTTGCAAATTAACAAATAAGTGAGAGATTTCGTTTGGAGATTTCAAACCCAGAACCTCTTGCAGTCAGAGCTCCGGTATTATAGTAAACGACCAAGTCTGAAAAATTTAAGATGTTACAATGTTTTTTGGATGGAGAAAGTAAAACATAGAATTGGAACAAAACCCAGAACTTCTAAAACGACATATGCTAATTTCCTTATGTATAATCAAGGAAACGTATAACTTCTACGTGGTTCAAAAAAACTTGGAATTTAGTCATAAATCCCATGTTTAATCCACTTGGAATTTAGTCATAAATCCCATGTTTAAATCCACGTGAAGAGGTGTCATTTCCAAAACCTCAAGACAATTCAGTTTTGAGAAGAAAAACAATATAACCATAATCACCACCACCACTTACCTCCACCATCATTGCCACCACCCTTACCATTACCACCACCTCTGCTACTACTCATTTATAGATTTTTTTTTCTTTTTACAAGCGATATTCTAAACTACTATAATACAGGGAGGGGTATCAAACTCCGGTACAAGAGGGCAGACACAACATTGCCTTGACCAACTGGCCTAACCGACGTTTGCTCATTTGTAGTTTGATACATCCATCAAAATAAATTTTATGTTTCGTATTTAAAAATCTATCATTTTAAAAATCATTAATACTCTTAAAACTTCCTCATCCAAGCGCCAAAGTTGGGAATGAACCAAGAATGGGTTGAGAACATATGACATCTCAAATGAGAATGTGGGTCAAGATTATGAAACAAGTATAATGTTCTCCTTCTCAAAGAAAAACTGTGGCTGCACAAAAGTATGCATCAACAAGGGAATGCTAGGTTATACATAAGAAGAAACTCTATACTTTGTGATAACGAACGAGACACAATCCAAGCCACACCTTATGAACACGTAGGGACTCTTGTGGCTTCATGGAGTCTTGAGTGTTGGGGTCGGAGCAGTTGTAAGAAAACTTGCTTGGTTGAACCACTAGATAACTTGACCGAGGTCTTCAAACAATGCAAATGTGATCATTATTATATATATAATTAAAAAAAATAGTGTAGAATGCAAAGGGCTTGTAGCTCAAGTGGTTAAGAGCATTTAACCCTGCACCCAAAGTCCTAGGTTCGATTCCCCCTTCCCCAATATTGCTTGTATCAATGACAAAAGAAGTGTAAAATGATGTCATCATGCTGACATGGTACCTTTCAAATAAATGACATATACTTTAAAACATACCATTTAACTTCTTGGAGCCAATATTTGATTGATAAATCCAGTAATTTATACATCCCTCTAGATTCTTACCCTATTTGAATTTCAAATGGAGGGACTATCCCTTAATATAGAGCCCAACTCACTTTAATTAAAATTATAGACATAAAACTACTATATCACTAGGAAAGAAAAACATTTCAAAATTCATTCACACAGCTAAAAGATTTTTTATGTTCTCCAAAAGCTAAAAATTTGCTTCTTGGAGAAGCTCATATTTCAAATGTACTTCCCTGGAAAAGACTTGGAGCTTGTTCCACATTGCTTTTGGGTTTTGGCCAAAAGTACTTTCTATAGTGGAAATAGACAAAAGGTGCTCTTGGGAATCACAGAAGCCCTTGTAGAGGTCCCTAGATATGTATCTATCCGAGGAAGCCCTTCCAAGTGAATATGCAGGAAGACTTGAACTTTACAAGAAATTTTTCATTTTCTTCTAATAAAACCGCTACTAACAAAAGCTTTATTGAGTAAGAGCGCTTCATACAAAAGCATTTCCTCACAGGTATGCAAAACAAACCATAAGAAATTGGAACATAAGTTTTCTTTTTGGGCTTTGGTTTTGGCTCAAACTTTACCCTCTTCAAGATATCCTTTTTTATAAACTTTAATTGTAGCATGAAAGCCCTTCACATAGTACAACTAAAGAACTCCACAAAAGTGCTTTTGGACACCCAGAAGTTACCCCAACCAGGCCCTTAATCTAACTAATATGTGAAACACCTACAATTACTAATCTAGCCTAATATCATCCTGCTCCATGATCTACCTTGTCAATCGACAAGAAGGGCTGCCTGTATCCACCTAATAAATCATCTAATTTTCTGCATTACCTATGATATGCTTGTACCCACCAGCTTCTTCCCTCTTAATATATCTTCTAACTTCATGTGGTTCTTCAGATTCCATTTTACTCAAAGTAACCACTTCCTTCGATTTTGAGGAACATAATAAAATGATCACATATCTCCTTAAGGAGATGGAGATAAATCAAAATGTAAGAGAATTTATTCATGGACGTGCATCCTTTACTCAGAAAGATGGTGTTGCGATCCCATAGTTTCGTTCTTTCATCTGTTGCTGAGGGGCCATTATCTAGTGGAATGGTATAACTCATAGTGTCAAGCGCAAGCTTGCGTCTTCAATTCTTATCACTTTATACCAAAAGAACAAAGTTAATAGTTTATTTCTAGGAAACCAGAAACTTATATGGTATTGACCTTTTTTGGTCAATGAAATGGTTCACCATCTCCCTCTATATAAAAAAGACCATCAATAATGCAGCAACAGTACCAAGGACCAACCACGATCTAATTCATGCCTTAGAACAAATATTCACCATATAATCAAATCTAGACCCATAAAGAGTAATCAAGCCAGAGGTCTTAGCACAGGTGGTCGTAAAAGAGAATAAAGGATGAGAAATAAATAGGTCATTGGTCTAGATTTTCCCTCTCGGGAAAAAAGGGTATTGATATGGAGGAGAAAGAAAATACATACCAAACGAAGGTTTACAATGACATTCAACAAATAATACTTTCCAATACGGTAGAACGAGAGTGGAGAGATTGGTAGTTAAGAAGCTAGGTCAAGTAATAATCATTGGCTAAAGTGAAATTTTGTAACGCATTAGGGCATCCTATTAGTACCCAGGCAGGTTAATATTATTTTCCTGCTCTCGACAGTAATCATAGGATAACTATTTACTTTATTTGTTTTCTTTCCTGAGACTAGCATATATGTTAAAATGAAAGAAAGTGTTCTTTGTGCGTGTGTGTGTGCGCGTGTGCGCTCAACACACAATCACGTAGCATAGGTGTGAATGTGACATTTTCACAACCAAAGAAGATACAGGTGAATTAACAGGCGGTTCGGCCAGCTCACATGTCACACTCACACCTTAATAAAGAGAGATAAGATGCTGACTACAATTCAAATCATAACAGCACATATAAAGCAAAGAAAAGAAAATGAACCTCACTCGAGCTTTGACATCAAACTTTCGGCTTCTCTTAGAGCTGAACTTACAGCATAAAGTGTCATCTTTTTCACCTGTTAAACAAGAAAAGAGAAACCAACATAACCTAAAAGGTACATAAGGTAGTCATGGACTCATGGTGTAGTTAAGGTGCATTTTCTTAATGCATATTGATGCCTAAAATCTACTACTAATTATGAGTTAAGTAACCAGTGGACAATTTACAGTGTCGACTAATTAAACTAAAATCTAGTCAACATCAATACCAAAATCCCTTTAATCACATAGTTACTAGCCTCTTGACACATGCTTCAATGCATGCCGAGTGGTTTTTATACTGTGTATTAAAGAACAAATGAAATTTAGCGGAAACAAAAAGCAGCAGTAATTTTAATCTAATTAAATTAGTTTACTATTTTTCCCTTCTTAAATAAGAATTACTTTTTTTTACAATTTTATTTTAATAAAGGGCATATTTGAAATTTCAAAAGTTACATAAAAACCCAAACTTCTCCTTTTACTATTAAAAACAAATACATGAACTTTAAAATTTTGGATTACATCTGTTAATCACCATGAAACCCTAGTAAGAAGAGACAAACGGTCAATTGCATTTGGGCACCCTCCTTAACAGTATTCTATTACAATAAGTAAAAGTAGAATACTTGAGATGTGAAAAATCAATGTTTATGATGTAGTGAAAGACGTGAAAATAAATTGATACCTCCAATTTGTCTTCCTTGGCTCTATGGTTTTTTGGGAGCAAACGGAACTCTTCAGTCAATCGAAGACATTCTTCAAGACTCTCAGGAGATACAAAATCAAGTGCTACCTTTATGCAAGACTGAGAGGAATCAAATAAAAATAAATTCAAATGAGGGAAAACTAATAAGAGAGGAACTTAACCAAATCATTGAAGTCTAGAAGAAAGCCACAAATACTTTTAATACAGTGTAGAACAGAAAGGTATAACTTCAAAAATTGAATAATTTGTTCAAAATGTATAATTAGTATTTACTTGTGTATTTCTCACTTGATGAGGACATCCTGCGGGAATAAAAACTGCCTCACCAAGGTATTGCATAAATGTCCAAGGCTCCACATCTGCATTTAAAATCACGCATCAATTATATTGCAGTTGAAGATTGCAACTTATAAAGATTAATTGAAGTAAAAACTAGATAAGATTCTTACTGAACTCCTCCTTTAGTTGTTTCTTATGTCTCTCATTTAAGTAAAGAGTCTGATCATGAATAGGATGAACAACCTAAGACAAAACACATTACACATGCTCAGGAACCATCTTGTACAATGTACATATAGCATAGTGACAAATACTAGCCTTGAAACTTACAGAATCTACAGGATGATTATTAATGTGGCGAAACTCTTTCTTGTGTTTTTCCAAGTACTTTATTAACTTGGGAACATCCTGGTTGCGAAAGATGTCCCAAACAGCACCGCCATGGGCAGCATCTAACCCATCATTACTTTCAAGAGAATCCTTTGTTTGCCTCACGTTTGACTTTTTTATATCATCAACTGCATTATTGCCTGAGAAACAAAACCCTGAAGCATCTTTCCCACCAAGCCTCCCAATCATGATGTCGGTGGAACATTGAACATGTTCTTGCTCTGCTTCAACCTCATTTGTATGAGGCAAGGTGGATTGCATCCGTTCACTCCTCTGATGATCAAGACTCGGAGTATCAGGAGATTCCGAAACATACTCTGTTTCTTCATGTCCGACAATGCCGCCTAGATCCACGGAATCTGACAACTGTTCCTGTTCTGGCATTAGATGGTCACTCTCCACAATGTTCTCATTTTTAGTACATTCCCCAGAATCAGCACTCAGGATCTGCAGTTTGTGAGTTTTCTTCAACGATTTTCCTCTAACTCTCCCATTGTCGTCATCTCTTTCATTGTAGAGTTCACACAAGTCTTCAGCTTCATGCTTGCTTTGCAAACCTTCTATTTTTTTCTGCTGCCAAGGAGCGATCTTCACTCTTGTTGTGTGAGTAAGAACGTTTACCTAATCCCAAATCAAATAACTGTTGGTTAAGCCCTGTTTAAATAACTATATCGAAGGTATAAATAGAATAAAATAAAATCTAAAAGCGGTGTAAAAAAACTGTTAGCCCATATTAAATGACATTTGAAGTACAATTATAAATTCAATAACCACAGAACATATAAGTCAATATTCAAGTTACATAAATTTGTACAAGATCTCAAAGAACTTCCACTAACTAATCCCACCTCCAAGTTTCAATTCAGTTAGCATTTATAGTGTAGTCAGTGTGCCATAAGTGAAAATTGCAGTCCCGATCTCTTGGACCACAGGAGTCCAAGAGATTGTGGTCACCCACCGTTGGATATTAATCCAATGGTTGAAAAAAGTTTTTTAAAAGGAGTGCAAGAGTGAGTGAACCGTTGAATTTACATCCAACGGTGAGTGACCACAAATCTCTTGGACCCCTGTAGTCCAAGAGATCAGGACTGGTGTAAAATGTTCAGGCAGGATGAGATGAAAAAGGAAAGAAAGAGAAAAAATATATATTAATATTAATATTATTCGGGTGAAAGTTCAATGACATGGAACATAGCCGTGATATCACATAGGTAGATGAAGCTAGCATGAGAATTAAGCCAGAAATGCCACAAAAGCTATGATTTGAGCACATGGACATGGAATGTCTGACATGTAAACTGCCAGAAGTATCTTTACTTGAACTGATCTTCACTTATAAAAGAACCATGGCTATTGAGATAATTATGGAAATGATGACCATGTGTAAACAGTCCACACCTTGATAATTTGGCACTTTTTCAACACAAATGAACGTAGGTTAATTTTAAGCATCCAAAGCAGCGTACAACTTGGGTGGACATGAGTTTGTGTCCTTATTTGCCCAATCATAGCAGAAAAGCAATAACCAATATCTTCATAAGGAAGATTCATAAAGAATGATTGAAGTATTGTTGACTCAAAGAAATCAACTGTGAGGTCAAAGTAAAGATCATAAGAAGAAAACCAGAAGAACTTCTAATGAAAGAAAGCAAGCCATATCCAGTGTAGTTGGAAACATGGTGGTGGGAGCCAACAGAGAAAGTAACCATAGTCTTAAGATAGACTAACTGCTAAACCCAAAGGTTGATGACCTTCTAACTTCCATGACTGATGTATGGGAGGGAAACTGTCATTCTCATCCACTAACAATTTATCTTTTAAATAACCCAACTTCGTGCATGATAACAGCTGAAAAAAAAAACACAATCAAATTTGGTATTTGGACAACATGATCACTAAGGACACATCAAGAAAAGGATAATAAAAGTAACAAAATGGCCAAACCAAACTCTCCCAAGCTTAAGCGGCATTTATGACCTAATAAAAAACATTGTAGTGAGAAAACATTACCGCATCAGACATATCACAGTGTAACTTCGTTACTGAATCGCCTCTACCAAGCTCTTCAGAAAATCCATAGGCAATGTATGTTTTCGGTCCCATATCAGGTTTCAATGAATCAACAGGAAGTTTTGTAGCAAGATTGAGACAACCTATGCCTGAATCTTTTGGATCAGTATAGTCACTGTAGGGGAGTGCTGCGATAAATTCAGCACAATGCCTTGGCAGTCGCTCCTCAAATAAAGTTGATGAGGGCCAATCCTTCAATTTCAACATCTCTGGCCACCCACTTTTATGTACACGACCCTCTAAGTAGCCCGTGAAAAATTGGTGAATATTAATTTCAACCTACATGAAAGTGAAATGTCAAGAATTTCAATTCTCATAGCAGCAGATGTTTTAAAACTCTTCCTCATTATCTATTAGTAATTTAGCTAGTTTTTTATAGCTACCTCACACCAATCCCAGCAGTCAATGGCCTTCACACTTCGTGTCTCCTCCTTAAACTTTACCTTGGCACCCGTTTCTCTAAAAGCCCTCCACATGACCATAGGTTCCCAACTAAGACCAGATGTCTTGTCAAGAACATTTCTGACTATCACAGGTTCCCCATTCATCCAATGCCTCTGAAAATGCTCAATTTCATCATCTGCAATGTCAACAGCACTTGGACAGTATAAGAAGTTATCATCACTGTTTTTCCTGAATGCCGCCTGCCTCACTTCAGACTGTAGGTTATTATCTTCCTCGGAATCATTTGGCTGGCACCAGGAGCATCGTTGAGACATATCGACATCTTGCTTCTTGAAGTCACTAGTAACATCCTCCGCACTTTTTAACAGCTTTGTTACCCAATTAGCTTTACATTTGCGCCTCAATTCCAGCTTTACCTTGCCACAACCTCCACATTCTTTTGGAGGACATGGAATGCTCCCATCAGGATTAGCTCTCCAGTTAGGAAAAGAAAGAGTCACATCAGTTTTAGAATCATCAGCAGCAAGGGTAATTTGGCTCTCCCAGCCATGTCTTTTCCTTTTCAAATTAGTATTGTCCTCGCTTTTAGTCACTTGTTTCTGAGCTCTTTCCACTGATTGTTGGTGAGATGTTTCTGCTTCACTACCTCCAGGTTGGTAGCCTTTCCTTAGCTCTTGGCAACAAGTAAGACAGAGATCGTAGGAACAATGGACGTTGGGGCAGCTTCTGTGGAAATCAACAATAGATGTATAGCAATTGTCGCTGTCATACAAGAACGCATGCATTGTTATGACAATACGTGAAGGTTCCATAAATAAAAACACAAAAACAAATGTTTTCTGCTAAAAAATGTGCACGACCTATGAACTGCATATAAATAAGAAAATGAAATATGACATTAATTAAGAAAAGAGTATCAAGATATGCATGTAATATATGGGAGTCCAGCCACAACTTTAAACCTCCTATGTGTCTAGTGAAAGAACTCTAACAATTTACTATTCCTCTTATTGATAACAGGCAGGGATGTCGGAAACACCATACCAAAAATATTACTTGGCAAGGACCACCATTTTCTTACCAATTCAAATGAAGTTTATGGATTTTGCTTCAGCTTTGAAGAAGAAGTGAAAGTGGAGAACAGACCATGGACAGTTTGGTGCCTCAAAAAAATCATTTCTTGACACCTAAGACCTCTCTAGTCCTTAAAAACATTTCATTGTAGTATCTAACACTTGAATGACAGGAATTTAAACTAAGCACAAATTCTTGTAGATTCACTACAGACATAATGACAAAAGATATTCAATAAAAGATGCTAAACGAAATGCATTTCTCAGTTTAATTGTCAGGGAGTCTGGACTTACCAATACATACGTTCACTTTGATCTATTTTAGTTCTCGTTATGTCCATTTCACTTAACTGAACACCTACCAAAAAACCAAAACACAAAATGAGATAAACAGCAATCCTCGGCCAAGGAAGTAAAAACTAAATTTACTAGAATCTCAAAAAAGGTCACCTCGTATTTTGGCTTCAATCTCTAGTTCAAAGCTCTGCTCAGTATGAATATGCCTCAGAACAGGTAAAGCTTCATATAGCAAGTACTTCAGCCGCTGTAATTTGACACTGGGCTCAACCTTTATGTTGCAAGGCTGTCGAAACAAACAAAACCATAAGGGAGGGAGAGAGAGATTAGACTCAAAACTTGGTAGTTTCAGATTAAAGTGCAGAGAGACTGCGGGAAAGAGAACCCACTTTCTTAATAAACTGGCGCAAGCAATCTTTGCAGTTGCAGTTGCAACAGCAAAATGGGCAACTCTTCGCTATTTCCTCTCTTGTCTTCCCAGGGTACCTATCTCAGTATTGAACAATGCAAAAACTAATGAAAAGCCTTATCATTCGAAACCAATACATCAAAAGATAACAAAGGCTTGCAATTATGGACAAATGCAAATAATGCAAACACAATGAGCTCACTCAAATTAAAATTTTCAACCAAACTCGAGCAAATATTTACAGAATAATTTTTAAACTGGGTATAAATGCAAATACAAAATTAGCTCACTCAAATTAAAATTGTCAACCATCTTAGTTCTTACTTACCATCTTTCAATGCACTCGAAGCAAAATCGCTTTATCTTACAATTGGAACAGTGGACAACACCACTCTTGTCGTTCCGCTGACACTGGTGGCACATCAAGCTCACACGCTGCTCCGTCTTCTTGTTAGGCTTCTCCTACAAAACCCCAAATTTTCATTTGCGTTCATTTCTCAGATAACTTAGAGCAGCACAAAAAATAATTGACAAAAAAAAATAAAATCAAATTTTGGATATTTCACCTCCTTTAATTTGCAATTCTTCACAGGATTATCGGAACCGCTGTCTCCGTCTGATCTTTCTCTCTGAATTTTCTTATTCCTAGTCTTATTCTTGAGCTGCGCCAAGTGCTTTTCAGAGCTCTTCTTAGGATTATCGGCATCGCTGTCTCCGTTGGATCTTTCTCTCTGAATGTTCTTATTCTTAGTCTTACTCTTGAGCTGCGCCAAGTGCTTTTCACAGTACGACTTCCCCGACGACGCCGTTTCCCTGCACCGCCACTTTTGACCATCGTTGCGCTTGCACCGGCGATCATCTGCCTTCGATTCCATCGTCGAAGGACAGTTCGTGTTCGGAAATCAACGGCTCTGATTGCTCAGGAAAGTTACGAAATGCAAAGTGTATCGACTATCTGATTTCCGCGGTTAGGTAGGAAATGCAAATAGGAATTGGATATTTTGGATGCCTTATATTTATAGTCATATTATTTTATCATTTTTCATTTAGATAAGTGTACGTTATTTATAACGTCTTGTTTCGCTGGTCACGCTTAAGTGTAACACGTGTTATTTTTTTCTTACATAATTTCCATTTGGATGATTTCATAATTCTTTTTTTTAATCCACAGAGAGAGAGAGAGAGAGAGAGAGAGAAATATGAAAAATAACATGTTTTGATACCTATGCAGTGCTCTTGCTCTTCAGAAATCTAATCTCCTCGATTCCAAACGCTAAGGGAACTGCGGTTAGAACATGTGCTTTTTGAGCCATGTCCAAGCATTCGTCAATCAAAGGTTGCCTTTAAGAAACACTCTATCATGATGAGGAGACTAGCCTTGCTGTTCATAAATGTAATCCTCTTGAGATTGCTCGTTTCTATGGGAAGAACTACCTTCTCTGGGCAGAGTCTATACTCAAGCATTTTCATCAGGAGCATCTGCTGTCCGAGCCATGCCCAAGATCAGAGGCTGCTTTTGAAAAATGGATGCATGCTGATCATAGGAGCAACTTATTATATTGGGCTTTTTGTGAACCCCATATATATATATATATATATATATATATAAGAATAGTTGGATCGTTCGTTTTGGTAGATATGGAGAACAAGAGTTTCAAACATGGCCTGAGCGATCGAGAAGAGCTTGAGGAGAGAAATATGAATGGTCGATGGGGTTGAAGAAGGAGAGGTGGATGAGGTTGGAGAAGACCGTTTTGTTTACGAGGTGAAAACCAAACCCTAATTTCTATGTTTGGTTGCTTAGAAAGTGTAGGAAACGGAAGGGAAATTGAATTCTATAATAATGGGTTTCTTTAATCCATGTTACGTATAAAGAATCCAAATTTAGGGTTGCTTGTTTGCTTTTTTCAGAAAGATACAGACATTTTTCTCGGTTGATGAAAAATTGCAGGCGATATTTGAATGGTAGAAAATTACAGTTTTTTGTTTAGTTTCATTAGCTATCAAACAAGACAAGTGTGGTGGTTCGTAATGTAGGAGGGCTAACTTTTGTGTCAATTGAGCAATTTCGTCAAATCGGTGGAAGTCAAGTTCCTGCTGGCAAAGGTGACTACCATACAACCAAATCTACGTTCTAATCTGGTTTAGCTCTCATCAAACTGTTGTCTAATGTGGAAGATCTGTCCACAGATTATACTAAAATCAGGGACAAAGTTAAAAGAATTTGTTGTACAAGTAAATACTAGAAGAAATTATTTTAATTTTTAAATGGTTTTTATTTCTTTATTTAAGGCAAATGGTTTTTATTTTGCGAACTAAATTTGTAAATTTTGAAAATCTTCCACAACCCTAATGCTAATGGTACATATGGTTAGGCAAGCGAGGCTTAGCAATGGCCATCAAAGGTTGGGCCTTGGGCATGGTCATCCCATAAACCTCTTTGGTTTCAATATCTTGAGGCCTCAACCCATCTGGTGGGGCCCAATCAAAACCATGAAAAAGCCGAGCCAATGCCATCAAAACCAGAGTCACTCCAAGTGGCGCGCCGGGACACTTCCTCTTTCCAGCACTGAATGGCAAGATCTTGAAATCGGCTCCATGGCTAATCTCAACTCGGCTCCCATCAGCAAGCCAATGCCTCTCGGGTCTAAACTCCTCCACATTGTCCCATATCTTGGTGTTTCGGCCTAGTCCATGAGTATTGATGAAGACACGTGTCTTGGCGGGTATGTGGTATCCGTCGATCCACGTGGCACGAAGTGATTCGTGCGGGATGAGGAAGGGTCCAGCTGGGTGCATGCGAAAGGTTTCGCGTACAACGCATCGTAGGTAGTTAAGGTGGGCTAGGTCCGATTCGTTGACCATTCGTTTTGGACCGACGACGGAATCGAGCTCTTCTTGGATCTTACGAAGTACGTGTGGATGCTTGATCACCTCAGCCATTGCCCATTCGTTGGTCACAGCTGAAGTGTCCGTGGCAGCGGCTATCATATCCTGAAGAAATTCATAATAAATTTTTAATTAAATATTAGATAATTAAAACAAAATATGGTTCTTATATGACTTGTGTTATAATCAATCGTTCATGTGTATTTAGGCAATTCTTAACCATTGATCGATATGAGAATCACATTTCATCAACGATCAGAATGCGCATGGGGGATTGACGTTAGCAAAGTCCTTCTAATATTATTGGAAAAATATTACCTGAATTAGAGCTTTGATTTCCACATCATCCATGTGTCCTTTCCCATCCTCACCTGGCAAAGACAACAAAACATCAACGAAGTCCATTTCTCCTCCTTCCTGCCCTCTAGTTTTTTTTCCCTTCTCCTCCCTTGCCCTCCTCCTATGTTCTTCAATAATGTTGGTGTGAAAATCATCCACTCTTTTCTCCACTTCCCTCATTTTCTTCTCACACCCATAAGGATCCACCCACCTCCAAATTGGCAAGTAATCACCCAAATATATCAACCCCAACAACCAAAACAACTCATGGGTTATGTGCATGAACTCCATGGCCTCTTGTGGGCCTGCCGACCCAGCCCCAAAATACTGCTTCCCAAGTAGCATCCTAGTCACATTGTTCATAGAAAACCCACCCAACACGTCCCTCAAGTTCACCGCCTTTCCCGTCTGGGCCATGGCCCAAACATCTCGAACAAGGTGTTGGGCCTCTTCAGCCCGATGCCGTGTGAAAGAGTCCAGCCGCTTCGTTGTCAGCAAGTGCTCCATGCATATCCTCCTCATTCGCTTCCACCGCGGGCCGAAAGGGGCAAGTGCCACGTCACCACACCCATAGGCCAAATGAACAGCAGCAAGAGTTCTTGGTCTGGATGCAAAAACCTCATCTTGTTTGAGAAGTATTTCCCGGATGATTTCTGGGTCATTGGTTGTGATGGCATCAACGCTACCAAGTTTTAGGTAGACCAGAGGCCCATATTTGTCACATAAAGAGGCTAGGTCCCTATGTGGCAATGGGCCCAGCTGAAGCAGGTTGCCCAAGATTGGCCACCTAGGTGGGCCCGGAGGAAGCTTTTGGGGTTTGGGTGAAGATCTGCATTTCAGCCTTTGGTATATGATGCAGGCAATGATGGCTGCAAAAATGAGAGTTATATGAGAGGTGTCTAAATCCATGTATAAAATTGTACAGGGAAGGAAAAGCTTGGGCTTATGAATCTGTTTATAAACTTAATCAATGGGAAGGAACAAAGATTGGCCAACAACATTTTTGGGTCAAACCATGCTCTTTATATGCATGTATTGTTGGTTATAAGTGATATTGTCATGTTATTCAAATATTTGGTGACTAGAATCTTTACCAAGAACAAAGAAATGAGTTTTGTATGTTTTGCTTATGTATTAGAAGAAAGGTAGAAAAAGAGTACCAAGAATATGAGCCTTTAAATTAGGTGAAGACCTAAGGCTAATTTTGTAACTTATTTGTAATTTCCTTTTGTAACATTTTTTGGATGCTTTCCATACTCGGCCTACATTTTTTTTTTCCTACATCGATCTCATTTATTTGTTTCTATATAAGAAATACAAAGCAAGCAGCCCCATATTGTCGGTGGCCTTCCCGTCTTTCTCCTCCCTCCCCGCTCCTACTTCTAGTCTCTCTTCGTAGAGAGAGAAAAAGGGATTCCAAAAAGAGGGAGAAGTTGAGTAAAGGGGGAGTTGCCAATGAGGATAGTGGAAGAGAAGCCAAGGTTTTCAAATAGTTTTATTTTCTGATTTTGTAAATAAATAAATAAATAAAAGTCGTGTTAGGGTATAGAGCACAAATAATACAGTACATATTATTAAATAAGATGGGACGATTCCATTATATTAAGATTACTAGTGTGTGTTTTGGAAGGAAAAAAAAAAATTGTATACGGAACGAACTCACTTAAAACATGTACACGTAATTCAAATTTAAGTTAATTTAAATAAACTTGTAACATCACGTGACATTTTCGACCGTTATTATAATTTTAAAAGTAAAAGAAAAAAAAATTCTAAGTTATCATTGTGACTCCAAAAACATATCTCATGCATAAGCTCTTGTAAAAAGAAAAAAAAAATAGAAATTGTAAGTACTATGATTACCGTGACAATAATCTCATATTTTTACTCCCACCACCAAAAAAGGGAAAGAAAAAAAAAAAAAAAAAAGACCAAAACAAATGTTTGTGCCTCCGTAGTCGTTCGAAGCCGTTTCTCCGAGTCTGAACTCTCCTCCACTTCTCCCCCTCCCCCCCCCCCCCCCCCCAATTTAACCTCACAAAATCAAAACTCGTTCTTTACATTTTCTGAGAAAATTATAATTTTCCGAGAAAACCGGTCAGAAAATGGACTCTGAAAGTCGACGGAAAATCGAGGATACGGTTTTGGACATATTGAGGAAAACCAACTTGGAGGAGATGACTGAGTTCAAAGTCCGAAAGGTAACCTCGGAGCAACTTGGAATCGATTTCTCTGATACAGAGCACAAGAGCTTCGTGAGAAGCGTGATCGAAAGGTTCCTGCTTTCGTCTCCGGAGCCCAAGGTGAACGCTCGGGAGGAGCTCATGGAGACGAATGTGCAAGAAGAGCCGGGCACGAGGTCGAAGAAGGAGGTGACTGAGGATGGACACCGTGTTATTTGCAAGGTAGAACCCTAATCTCTGTGTTTGGCTGCTCAGAAAGTAAAGTTTAATCTTTTAATAATTGGTTTCATCCGTTTTAACTTTCAGGTGAGTGTTTAGTAAAGTGAAGCAAATGCAACTATTGGGCTACAAAAATGTTGTTGACACTCAAATGTGAATAAAGAATTGAGATTTAGTGTTTTTTTTTCCTGTTTGTTTGTATCATTTTTTGAAAAAGTTCTATATATTTAAAACAACACTAGATTCTAGTTGGTTGATGACAAATGCAGGCAAATAACCAAGAGAAACTGGGATTTTATAAGAACACAATCATTGCTCGAAATTGAGAAATTGAGAACCTTTTGTTTTCTCGCAATTTGATCATATTGTGTGTGTCTATGTATCTGTGAGACTCTGTGTTTGGATTTCTGATCTGAAGTTTTTTGGTTTCATTAGCTATCTAACAGGAAAACTGTGGTGATTAACGATTTCAAAGAGAAAACTTACGTGTCCTTCAGAGAATTTTATCAAAAAGATGGAAAGCAACTTCCTACTGCCAAAGGTGACCCCATATCTGTGAAACTGCTTTATATTTTTTTTATTGGTTGCGTTTGATGTTTTTAACATTCACATCGCTTTCCTGGTTATTGATAAGAAATAATTTTTTTTATTTACTGTGTTGATTATAGTCCTAACAATATGTATTGCTTGCATAATCACATACTTAGTTGTATATTGCAGTCCATTGCCCTGTATCTTTCTGTATATTCAATGCTTTTGTTTTAATATTGATTTGTATTGATGTTATGCTTTCAGGAATTAGCTTGCCAAGTGAACAATGGGCAGCGTTCAAAAAGAGTGTCCCTGCAATAGAGGAAGCCGTTAAAAAGATGGAATCAAAGATAAGGTGAGAGTAAACTGTTGATAATTTGTTTGAGTGCAGATCTGGACTCTTAAATCCCTTTTTTTAGATTTCTGATCGTATTCACCTTTATCTTGAGCAAGTCGATTCGGAGGCTTCTCCTTGATAACTCTTTTGTCGCTGAAAAGCAGGTAGTTGAACTATTGACTGACTTTAATTAATTATAATGCAGATCTGAACTTGACAGTAAACGAACTGAAAATGGTAAGCAAACTGAAGATGGTAAGCAAACTGGAGACGGTGTGCAAACTGAAATCATGTCTAATTCATTAAATGGTATTGCTCCTCAACAACTTGTTACCATTGAGACTAGCCGTTTTGATGGGAAAAACTACCCATTCTGGGTGGAACAGATGGAGCTTCAGTTGAAGCAATTAAAGATTGCATATGTGCTCTTTGAGCCATGCCCAAGCAGTATGCTTGGCCCGGAAGCAAGTAGTGAAGAAATTGCTCATTCAAAGGCTGCTGACCGGAAATGGGTGAATGATGATTCCGTGTGTCGTCGTGGCATCTTAAACGCTCTTTCTGATGATCTGTTTTATCTTTACTCAAAGAAAACCATGACTGCTAAAGAGCTGTGGGAAGATCTAAAGCTAATATATCTTTTTGAGCAATTTGGAACAGATAGAACTCGAGTTAAAAAGTACATTGAATTTGTGATGCTCGAGGGGAAATCAATTGTGGAGCAAGTTGAAAATTTTAATAGGCTTGCTGATTCCATTGTGGGTTCTGGAATGATGATTGAGGAAAAATTTCATGTCAGTGTCATCATCTCCAAACTCCCCCCGTCTTGGAAGGATGTGTGCATTAAGTTGATGCGTGAGGAACATCTACCTTTTGCAATGTTGATGGAACGTTTGAGGGTTGAAGAAGAGATGCGTGTTAGGGAGAACCAGGGAGCACCTTTTAACCTAGTAGGTGATCTAGCAAGGAAGTATGCACCAAGGCAAAGAGATATGAAGCCGCGAAGTATGCAATGGAAGAGGCAAGAATTGGAGACAAATGGCAAAGTTATTTGCCAAGTTTGTGGCAAGAAGGGGCACATCTCTCAACATTGTCGTTATCGTAACAGGAAGGATGACAAGGAAGGTAATGATAAGGACCATGAGGGAAATGGATCAATGCCTACAAGTATGGAGGTCAACATGTCTGAGAGGGCAGCGGAATAGTTAAATTCCATACTGCTTCCCTCCCATCTCATTTGCACTAACAGCATTTCTAACTTACAGAGCAAGTACAAAGGGAATCTGTGATATTGTTCCAAAGCCAGGCACGGGGCTTATGTTCAGGTGAAATTGGTATCAGGTGATAGTCTGCATTAGAGGATAAATGTGGGGTTTGCATGTTTTCTTGTGAAGCAGGGTTTTGAAACTGATCTGTAGTTTTGTACCATAAGTTTTTCTTTTTAAAATTATTGTAAATGCATACCATTCTTTCCGAAAAGCGTATGTTGGTTTTGGTACATGAGATTCATTTAGGTCTGATGTTGTGAAGTTTTGCATTCAAAGAATGGCTACAGTTGCTCTCCAATATACTTATAAGCAGACATCTATTGCTTCTCATTTGCAGTTGTGTTCCATAGAAATCGATTTGATGAAGTTGAATATATAAGTGATACATAATTAACACGTGAAAGTTACACCAACATCTTGGCTATGGAGAGCATATTGAAGGGAAAAGTAAAAAGTAAAAAACGGGAGTGTCAGAGATTAAAAAAATAAAAAAGGGACAATAAATATAACAGGGTTTGATACACATCCCATAAGGGGGGAAATGTCGTTCCTTTATGTTTGTATCGTTCATGCTAACGAAAAGGAATCCACAATTTTTAAAGTTACAAACCAACTTGGCTTGAGGATGTACAGGTTGTAGCTAAAGCCAACCAACCAAAAAACAACAGAAGGAGAGAATCAATACATTTTGCTGCTTTTACAATTTGATACAAAGAAGGCACATGAAGCAGTAACTTAGAGATGGAAAAAAAATCCAAGCAACCTGCTGATGCCTCCATCTTGGCCTGCATGCTTCTGTTATAGCCAACACAAGAAAGTGTTAGTAATATTCAAATATTGTCTAGAATAGCAAGAGCTTCAGGACACCAATCATGATGGTTTATGCATGGATAGTTTATAAGCATCCAACATCTTGAATTACTAACAATATGGAGAGGCAACAATCTTTCATGACCTTAACAGAAATGTCCTTTAAAATAATATGGAGGAATTGCCAAAACAAAATGCCAAAATATGAAGCATAGAAGCTCAGATTTTGACTTGAAATTTTAAGCATAATGAAATTAGAATCTGATCCCTTGAGTTTCATTCAAACGCTACAGTTTTCTGATTAAATTTGCAAAGATAGAGGTTGTATGAATCAGTGCTTACAGTCTTCAAGAGATCCTTAGGCCAGTACCCATTAAAAGGAAACCCCACAGAATCACACTTGTCTGGTGAAGTTTGTCTTAGCGAAGTCCAACAATTCTTGTTCTCTTTGCATATCCTCGGTAACATGAGATCGCTCCCATTTCAGCTTCTTGATCATATCCTCAGTTTCAAGGTATTTTGCAGACATACTAGATTCTACGGAGGTTGCAGGAAATTTGACCTCTATATCTTTCCTGAGAGTAGATTACACTTCTATAAGAAGAAAAAAAAAACATAGCAATAAACAAGGTTTTCGAGAGTTTTATTTAGTTGCAAACTAACCTGCTTCCCAGGATGAACACGCCACTCTTTTTAATAACCCCGCCATCTAAAGACAGTGCTCCATCATTTATGCATGGCAGAGCAAGACGCATCTCCGCTCTGGTTCTATATATTTGGAGGCGAGAAAAGAGGCTATAGAATAGTGTCTCTCTGAGACCATGCCCACCGCTGGTGAGACAATCCAAGTTTTTGTCATCCAAATTGATTGTGTTCACTGCATAATCAAGAAAGCCAGGCGGACACTCCCCATTTGGTAGTTTTGGTTTTGGAAGAGAAAGCTTCCTTTGTGGGTCATCAGCTACAAATCCCCCAACATATGGGCTAAAAACAAACAACAGTTAGCAATTGTATAAGCAATAACAACTTGAGAGAAAAGGGGGACAGGTTTCTTGCCTTAAATCTTCAAGACATATAACAAGAAACCGCCCTTTTATGCTCTTCCCAATAGAAGATCCTAGCCCATGTATACCGGCAGTGCTGATTATTGTGCCATCCGCATCATACTTCTCTAGAACCTTAACACCTTCATACGTCCTGCATACAATTGCTAGCATCGTTTCCAGTCCCAAGTATTCTGAGAGAAGCCTAGTTCAAAGTTACAGGAAAGCAGCATGTCAGGCAACTTTGTAAAAGAAAGAAATAGTGTTTGTGATAGACAGTGATCTATCTTTCTTCTATATTTTTATACTTATTACGTAACTTAATCAAGAGCAACAAACGAAATAATAAGTTTATTTATTTTTTTATAATATTGTGGTCTTTCTATCTGTACTTTGTTGGAAATGCTGAACTGGGACATAGATTAATCAGAATAGCATATCATAAATTTTTGAAAGACCACATATGAATCCCACATACAAGTTGGGCAAATTATTTGTCTGGTCGAAACAAAACTGATGGATTATTTTTGTTATCAGAAATTATATGAGTCACAGTAAGTTTGAGCAGTAGCAGGAAGAAACTTGAGGAAGCAACCTAATAACCCTTATCATGAACTCTATCATCTGGATGATCAATAAAACCAATCAAGAAATATGATCTGAAGAAATTTTGACTTCATCCAGCCAAAAAACTCTCTTTCATATGGGATATCATGAGAAAGAGATGGACGCCAAGAAAAACAGACCTGCTAAGGTTGTCATCATCGACTCTGCCAAGGGTGGCAACAATGCCAACAATACCCAGAACATCCTTTGTCAGAGCCAAATTCAAAGCCTGAGTCGTGTGAGGAGATTTCAACAGGTTCAGCCTGCACAATAAGCTAGCTGCAGATTTCTCATGCCGCAATATCTGTTCTGTTTCATCCTTCTCAGCAAGAGTAGTGCTGCTTTCATTTGTTGTTCCAGTTCCATTGGCTGGGAGATGCTTTCCAAGACTCACTAGACAAAAAGAAGCAGAAGAATTTTGAATATCACAATGATGTCCAGCTAGTTAATACTGAAGTAGAGGTGGAACTTATTCAATGCGAGTTGAACTTTTAGATCAAAAGAAAATGAATAACCAAGTTTATTACATTCGTATCAAAAAGCATCATACTTTTAACTGTGATTCGTATGGATACTTAGAAGGGGAGAGGAAAGGAAGAGAGAAGAAAATATATAGAAGATACGAAGATACCTTGCAAATCAAGTATAGATTCACTCAAGCGGTTTATCTCACTCTGCAGAAATTTAATATTATCTTCATGCCGCTTGATTTCTAGATTAATCTGAAGAATGTTAAAATGAGCTAATAAGAAATTGGTTGTTGTTGGTTCAACATATGGCAGCAGTTTGCAGCAATTACTTGGCATATAAAATGACAACACAAACTGGAGGGACAGTATGACAAATTTACAAATGAAAGTACACAACTTGACATATCGAAAATTCACATTACATTGCCCCATTCTCACACCACACTCAACTTCTCTTTGCTCACCAACGTTTCAATTATTTAGAAAAAATTAACAAAACCCATATCCAGCATATATATCTCTCTGTTAATAACATTCCAAATCTTTATCTAGGTTTTGCATACCAACTAAAAAAATTAACTCAGCATTGTCCAAAAAATAGTTAACCAATCAATTAAGACTTCATCACAACCACATGGAGCAATCTTACACAATCCCAGAAGGTTTTTCAAATATGAGCCCAATAACAGCAAGAAAGAACAAGTAAACATTCTGGGTACTTAGAGAATCCAAAAAAAAACAAGGGTGACTTCAATTCATAGTGCAAATTGAAAGGGGGCTTCAAGCCAAGAAATTAGAGAAAAGAAAATGAGACCTTGTGCTGTAACAAGAAGCTTAAAAAAAAAAAAAAAAAAAAAAAAAAAAGCAGTGATGAAGAAATGGAAAGTAAGAGAAAGAAACAAAATGGGCAGAGAAGTAACCTGTTGCTGGTGGTGGTTTGGTCTAGACATGGCTGCGAAGAAGTTGACTCAGCAGCTCTCTGTTTCGGTCTCTAATTTTGCTCTGTGGAGCTGTCGGATAGTTCAAAACACAGCGGCAGTTTCGTAGGTTTTCTGTAACTGGAACTTTCTTGGCATTTTTGTTCCTGAATATCGGCCATCAAATCAAATGCATGTCAATTTGAAGTACAATGTGAAATTCGTACTTCTTCCCGCAAATATATTTGTATTAAATGAGTTTGGCTAAATTGTTAGCAATCCTAATTCCTAAGTAGAAAAAGTCCAATTCATCGGGATTTAATTTTTAAAATTTTAAACTTTTTATAAAGTTTACATTTCATTGGAGTTTTTCTTTTCCAAAGTGATTATTGGAGTTTATTAGTGTTAAGATTCCGTATGGTTTAAGAGGATTAGCTTAAATTTTATGGTTGCTTTTAGAATGTAGAATTATGATATTAAATCTTAAGATTTAGAGTTCATTAGTTCTTGAATTTCGGCTTAAGAGCCATAACTAAACTTGAGTTTAGAGTGAATAATGCAATTCAAGAAAGAGAAACAAATAAAAGCACAACCATATATGTTTAATTGTGTCACGGCCCCTTTTTAGCACATCCAATGTAGCCAAATTCTCTTACAAGCAAAACTACCATTTCTGCTACGGGTTGCAAATGGCCCAAATCCATATAGGATATGTCACCTTGGTTTGGCCCAAAGCTTAAAGGATTTATACCTTTTAAGCCCAAGAATGTCACTAAAACTTGTCATATTCAAGTGATAGTTTTAAACTACAAGGAAGATGAGAGTTTTTCACGCCAAGTACTTTGTAGGTTCGAACTTGAAATTAATAGTCTGCAAATTAAAGCTATTTTCCACTAAAATGGACTCCGTATGCAAACTCAATTTCAATTTTAAATTCAATCTTGTGTTGACAAGTTAGATATAAGATATTTGAAGGAAAAATAAATAATTAATTAAAAAAACTTCACGATAATGATTCCTTTTTGAGAGCTCAGGATAATGAATTTTATTCTTCAGACTGTGGAAACAATTTCAAACACGCTAAGCTAGCTGATGTTTGTATTTCTATTGCATTGGAATTGACTGAAAGTCTGAAACTTGTTTGCCAAGTACCATTTTTGTTGCGAAAAGTCTGCATGAAATCAGTCAAACTCTTCATCTTCTCAGAAATCTTAGGAAAGCCCTTCTTACTGCTAAGAAGTCTTAGGAAAGCCCTTCAACCAATATCATTTTCAGCTGCTAAAAAGTCTGCACGAAATCAGTCAAATTCATCATCTTCTCAGAAATCTTAGGAAATCCCTTTTTCTTAGACTTTACTTTTCTTTGCAACCAATATGCTTGTGGACTAGTGGTAGGCATGCATTTTGACTATTGAATTCAAGCTACGCATTCTTGATAACATAAAAGAAAACATAAGTTTTTCTTCTCAACTAGTCACTGGTCCACAGTTCCATTTAGGTCACATATCCATGGAATTGGACAAACTCTATTTCTCTATTCTTCTTCTTTTTCATACAATTGATATTCTATTTTAAATAAACTAAACTACGGAGACGGGAATTCCAATTCGAGTGCAGAATACGGAGCACATCCGTTCTAACCAACTTGGCTAAGTTCACTTTTTTTTTTTCTTTTTTTTTTGTCGCAGATAAAAACATGTCAACATTAAATGCATTTAACCACCACAATTTCTAAATGTGCAAAGAGATGTGGGCACAAAAGCAAAACCCTAAGCCCCACATGGACTTGTAATCAGCCTTCCCCATTTAGCCATATATATATATATACCAAACCTGAAAAGATTAGGCACAGAAAGCACAAATGTGGGCATGCGTGTGTTTGTGTTTTGGGTTGCAATCCACTCTGTCAACTTGCACCAAATTGTTCCAAAAGTCCTTGCAAATGAAGAGAGGCATTTAATTCCATAAGCAAAAAAGACTGGAACCTAAATAAGTCTACGCAGATTGGACAAGAGCGCTTCTTGGTTTTGTTCTCTAGCAATATATGAACCACATATGTTTGGTTATATATATATATATATATATATATATTAATTATTTTTCTTTTTTGCCTTTAACTTTTCATAATCCTTGGCCCTTTTTTTGCGAGCACACATGGAGAACATGGTTTCTGTCACTACAAGAGGACCACATGGTTTCTATATTCTTACTTTATTCTTTTTTATTCTTGATCATTGTTTGTTAATTATATATGCTGATCTCTGGGAACCATGGGTTCAGTTTGTTTGCTTTTTTTTTTCTTTTCTCAAATTCTTTTCTGGCAAGGTTAACTTAGAGAGATACCTCAACAGGTCCTTTATAGAAAGGAGAAATATTAAAAGGGGTGGCCTAGAATTTGACCACAGGATCTATTCCTTGCTCCTTTCTCATGTGCATCTATGCAAAGCTCTTTTGTCTGCTAAGACAAGAGAGGGAGAGGGAGAGAGAGAATTGAATTTGAGAAGGTACTTGGTTTTGTTCTTTTATGCAGCAAAGTATTTTCAGATTGGTTCAGAACCAAATAGCAAACCAAGTTTACCATTTCAACTGCGACCAAACAGAAGGCATACAAAAAATAGTTTTGCTGTCAACATCTCCAAACAGTCTATAGAATAGTAGCTGCCCTCGTGAAAAGCATGCTGACCACAAAAACTTATATCTCATTTTTATGAAAGAAATATGAAACATATGTGTCACCAATATGAAACATATGTTACCAAAAGTTTTGAGGCAGACAGGGAGATGTTACCAAAAGTCCACCTCTGCTGCTTGCCCATAGACCACAATATTTTCAGAGCTGTTGTTGTTAATGTCAAGGGAAATTATTTGGAACATGTTTCTTTCTTTCTGTTGAGAGATCAACTTGAAAATAGGTTTCATAAGTGTTTCTCGGTGCAGGAGGCTTTCCTTCCAACAATCTAAGAGAACAACAAATTTACCTTGATTTGGGAACACGTTTGGTGACCCAAACTCGATTGAATTGGATAACTCACTCAATTTAAGGTATGTCGAACGAACAAATAGCGGCCAATTTTCAGAATTTGTTCAAGTTGAATGTAGAAGATGGATTGGTCATAAAGGAAAAGATGGATAAGTCATAAAGGAAACACTGGTATCCAGTAGAAATAACAGTCATTATGATATATAAAAAAATTATGGTAAGATTCATACGAGGAGCAAATAACAAAAAAGAAAAACAACGAAACTAGCATTTAAAAAACAAAACAAATCTATGAGCTTCTTGATAACCAACAATTTTAGAGTCGGTTAAACTTACAAATGTAATCGACCTTGCAAGAATACTTAGGACAGAATATGTATGCTATAAACAATCATAGAAATTTTGCTCCCCCTACTTGGTCATTAGGTAGTTATTTTTTCTACTTCTAGCTAGCAATGCTATTCCTTTTCAGGATCCCTGGCTGTATATCAAAACCTCTGAAGAAACTTTTAAATGGGTTCTTCACTTACTATACCTATGGACTATGTTAATTGCAATTCTCCTGCTACCCAACCGATGACAATGACTGTAAGGAGTTGGATTCCCGGGAAAATGCTGCAATCAACTTTTCCTTCGTCAACGGCTCGGATCCCTGAGATTTTATGACAAACGTATGAAACACAGTATCGTCTGCTGCGGCAAGTTTTGACTCAACAACGGTGATTTGTCCCTCTTTGAATGCTTGGATGACTCTTGATGCAGGGTGGGAATCCAAAGGGCAGCTCACCCTTACAACAACCTCATCATGCACGGCTTGAATATCAACATCAGGTGCCTGGCTCTGGTTTTCCATACTGATACCTGGATTTGCCCCCAAAGCTGACGCATCTCTTGAAGTGCCCCCGAGGTTCTCCCTATCTGCTTCCATCATCTTAAGCTTCGCCTGGAGCTCATTGATGTAAGCAATGGCATCTCCCAACAAGGATGCTTTGTCCATCTTGGATATGTTGGGTACAACAGCTCGTAAAGCATAAAACCGCTGGTTCAGCTTCTCACGCCGCTGCCTCTCTGCCTCCACATGATTGAGGGGTTCTTCTCTTCCATTTGCAGGCTTCCTGCCCCGTTTTCGCGGCCTCCTTTCATCAGCTGTGCCTGGCCGCTCTTCCTTGCATGGAGCTTCAGCATCTGAGTTCTCAGAATCAGCACCAACGGGTCGCGCAACCACAGAAGGCCTTGAAGTTGCCCCAGAAAAGTCAATTTGCATGGGTACCTGCTTCTGTGGTTGATAATGGTTGAGACGAAAATCATCCCTGACCCCATTAACAAGCTCCTGTATATTATTCACAGGACTTTGAGAAGCATACATCTCAGTTGGGCTCCCCTGTTTCGCATCATGAATATGCGGCCAACTTGAAACTTGAATACCATTTCGAGGACTTGAAAATGCAATCCTGTTCCCATTTGAGTACACATCCCACGGCCTCTCCTCCACCTTTCTAACGGCAAGTTTCTCTCTATAACGAGGCCGGCCTGAGTTCCCTGAGTTCAAATCTTGCCCAAAAATTTTGGGAACTCCTTCCCCTCTCTCCACAGGGCTCAAATTAGTTAGCTGGGCATTTTCATCTCTCCTCTTTCCCATCACGGGGAACCCTGTCAGGGGCTTAGACCTCGTGAGCGAGGACTGAGTCGAAAACAGTGACCTTATGGATTGCAACAACTCTAAACTCTCCCCTACACATCTCACTGAACCCAATTCAACGACACCCACATCTGTTGGGACTAAAACAATTGTCTGAACTCCAGCAGACTTAGCAAGAAATGATCGAACACAATAATCTGACCCCGATTTCAACAAGTCCGAGAGCCAGACATGCTTCCCGGACGCAAAGCACTTGCCAGGGCCCCCTTCTCCTCTTGGAAACGAAAAATACATGGAAGCAAGCAAGAACATCTCTGTATCAGTGACCCGGTCTAATCCAAGAGCACCATTATACTCATCTGAGCTCCCAAACAAAGTGTGCAACTTCTGAAGCACTATCTTCCTCATCGTCTGCTGGGTCTCATCCTCAAGCCTAAGATTGAGATTTCTTGTGGCTTCAGACTCTTCACCCTCCTTAGGCTCTCTACAAGAACCATCCCCCCAACACAAAGCCCAATCACCAGACTTGGACCTTGAAATTTGCCAGAAAATTGCATAATTCCAGCTAAAATTTGAAGCATTCGGAGGCTCCACAAGATCCGAGAGCTTATTGTGCAAATTTTCATCAGTCCCTATACCCATGCACGAATTCTCATTCGAAGAAACCGAGCTCGATATCAAGTAATCGAAAGCTCGAGTGCCTAAAACTGCAGCAACCATAGCCTTATCTCCATCATTCCAAACCCCACCTCCTAAACCCATCTCAATCTTCATCTATAAAATCCACAAAATCAATTACCCAACAAATATCAAACTTGAAATTTCAATACCCACATCAAATCTCAGCCGCAAATATCTGAAACTTTATACATTCAACCAAATCAAATACACCCAGCATGGCTACAATTTCAGATCTCAAAGAACCATAATTTCAAGCCACAAAGAAAACCCAGAAACAAAATAAATCCAGAAAACACAAGGGTCAAGAGAAAACTATACACACCAGTTTCGGCATGCAAAATGGGATCATGAGGAATTGATTGGATAAGGCAGCAAAGCAAGAAGAGTCCTTCTTTGGCACTGGAACCATTCCCGGGAAAGTGAGAGTTTCAACTGAGGGACAGACTTCTTTTTTTCCCGGAAAACAAACAGCCAGTTATTTCACGAGCAATAATGAGAGCCCGGAAAAAAAAAACCATAAAAAGCTTTGGCCTTTGCTTTGTTTAAAGCAAAAGTATGGAGGTTAGAGGAACTGGGTTTTGTCTCTGTTCGTTCTTTGTTGTTGGGCTCTCCTAAATCCTAACTGCATGAATGTACTCTGGTTAAAAAGCTTAAACTCTGATTTAGGGTTAATTCTGAACCGTGGTTAAAAGTCCTCAGGTTGGTTTGGTTTGGGGTTGAGGAGAAGTAGTCGGCAAAGATTCTGTGTGGGTGTGTTTTTTGCCGAATAAGGGGAAGGCACCTGAGAGAGAGAGCCTTAAAGCTACGAACTTTTTAATTAATTATCTCATGGGATTATAGTAAGTCATGACTTTTCTTTTTATAGGTAAATTACAACCTGCGACTGACATTAGTTTCTTTATTTTTTGGGGCTCGATCGTTTTTTTTATGAAAAAAATATGTAAAATTATCATATACGTGTAATCACCGACAAAATAGACACGGAAAGTAAACTCATGAACAAAACTATTTGTTTATTATTGACACTATTGGCGCACAATATACTGTCATAAAATTTGTTATGCATGCAATTACCAACAAGTTATATGTACCAGATAAATTTAAATGAACGTTTTAGTTTTACACCTTTATAATTTTTTACGTATTTGTTTCACTATTAACATTCTTGACTCGTGATCTAGTGTCATGAAATTCTCGTATAATCACAAAAAAACTATATATATATATGAGATAAATCAAAGTATGAAACTAAGAACATTCAACTTACTTATTTTATATTTGTTATTCTTGTAATGACATCATTGTCTCATGATAAATTCCTTATACCGACAAACAAACAATATCTATAAAATAGACTTGGTTCGAAACTAAGTCGTTTGAGCTTAACACTCTTGCAAGTTGGGCATAATCGAGTTTTAGGTATATTTACCAATAGGTTTAGCATAAAAGATTACAAACTAGTCACCCTTGGTCACTGAGTCAAAAGAAGAAGACCATTACGTTACATTCCTTTACCTTTGGTTTAGGAACATGATAGATTATATGGTACCTTTGTTAAGGAAATTGCTTTAATGCTCCATCTTTTGAGATTTGAACTCGTTTCCTTTTATACTTTTTTCAAATAAGATTTAGACATAGCATTATGTATTATCTTTTTATTAAAATAAAAAAACAAAAAACAAAAATAATCAGTAAAGAATTAACTAGTGTTGTGGTTTGAAGTAATTGCTCAATCATGAAAGGTTATTGATTCGAGTCCTAACATATGTGTAGTGTGTGTGAGTTTAATATACTATCACCTATTTCAATAAGATTGAAACTCATTAATTTAACAAAGACGCGTCTACCTTATCAAAATAAATAAATTAACCAAATGATTAAACTATAAGAATTAAAATAGATCTCCGAATCAAAATTCTTTTTCATAAGACTACTCAATCATTAATTGTGTGAATTTTGATACACATACTTGCGGGTGACTTTTTAAAAAGGGACCAAAATAGGAAAAGGATAAAAAGATAAATGTGGTGAGCGATGACTATGTTGTCTCCTCCGATGCCATTAAATTATCTTCATTCATGTGCCTAATAGTTCTTGGTAGGATCCACCAAAAAAGTAAAACGAGGTTGACCCGTGTGGGTCCCCAAAACATAAACAACCATAGATTAATTAGTAAATTAAGTTTAGACTTATAAATTTCATTTTCAATCATTTACACTCCTTCTCTTTATTTTTATTTATTTAAAATATCCGCTTTTTCAAATAAAATTCAAACTATGATCTAACTAAAAAAGTTATCTAATTTAACTTAAATATGATTTATTATATTTTTCGGATTCTAAAACTACACATATTTACAAGTTAACGTGTTATGTGATGGGTATATTAAGTCTTAGTTCATAAATTTATTGTTTTGATTTTTCTCCCATCGAATTAGCCTGCAATTCAATACTCTTTTTTTTTTAATTGCAATTCAATACTCTTTATGCATAAGTTTTGATTATAGATTTACTTATGATTTAAATAATATACCCAACTTATTTAACGCATTTTTAAAAATAATGTACCTAATATTTTATAAAAATAATTTACCTATTATCAATAAGAGATAATAGATAAATTGACATTATCAATGAAAAATAATAGGTAACTACGTAGGTACATGTCATAGAGGTAAATTATTTTTATTTAAAAATGAGCACCATTGTAGGTTCATTGTAAAAATAATGTACATGCCATTTATATATAATAATAAAAATCCCTATCAGTACAGCAATTATTTTTATTATGATTTTTATTATTACTTTTTATGGAATCAATACAAATTTACGACAAGGAAGGGATCATCCATATCGAAGAGAATGAATTAATGAAGGTTAATGGCACATATTGTAATTTAATTGATAATACTAGGACAAATATTACCTTAAACGACAGGATATTTCAAATTTGGGTTAGAAATGGTTGAATTTATATATAGAAAATAAGAATTGCATGGGTATTTCCCTTAAGAACCCCGGAAGGAAACACAATCCAACGGTGTGTTCCATTTGATTGTGTTTCGCCATTGGGCATCATGATGTTGAAAGTTAAACGAGAAAAAGATAAAAACTAATCCTAAAAAACCCAAAAGAATTTGATAAGTTTGAGGTTAGAAGCTTAATGAAGATTAAAAGTACGATTAGGAGGCATGATAATGCGGATGGTGGCCCTTAATTGAGTAGAATCAAAGGCACATGAAAGTTGAAAGCGATTCTTAGCTAAAGGCTTTCTTTTTTTCTTTATTTTTTGTTTCTTTCTTGAGCAATAATCCTAAGAATAATGGAGCATGCCCGAAAGCAATTGAATATTGTTTACACTTATCTTATCCTTATCATATTCAAATGTAATATTCATAAGTTTTAATTTGGTTTGATAAAAAACTTACTAATTAGGTACGTAACATTGACATGTATGCCTATATCATTATGGTTTTAATTGATAATTTAACAAAACTTAAGATATTTATCATAATTTGGTGTGTCAAATTGTTAATACAAGTAATATTGACAAAGGAGGAAATATAGATTCCCAAATTCACATGTTTCACGCACTTTCAAATGCGTGAGTTACTTTAGCCTACGAGAATATCAATTCATTCATTTCTCACGCATAACACGAGTCAGCTCGCCCTTAACACATTTTGGGCGAATCCATCACTCTCTACCTACAACACCAACAAACAAAACCCATAATACTCACGCCACATGGCTACAAGCTTGTGGCCCTTGGACACGTGACTGGATTTGATCAATCGACAGTTTATCAAAAAACATATAAACATTATTATCGTACAACGAGTGGTAATTGACACTAGGAAATTGTGATGAAGCTTGCAAATAACACGTGGCATTATCAGGAATCGAGGAATGGTCTGTGTATGAGAAGGAACACTTACATAAAACGGAGATAGCACTATTTTGCTATTTTCGTTTTATACAAGTTTTTCTAGTGTATGAGGTGTGTCCATCAGCTTGTGAGAGGCAGCATTTATAATTTTAATTTTTTTTATACTTATTAATAAAAATGTTTGGATATTTATATGAATTCTCTATGAAAAGTATACATAATGTCAAAACAAAAAATACATAATGTCAAAACAAAACAAAAAAAGAAGTGTGGCCTACAAGGAGAAGGCCAATTATGGATAGTTACTATATAGGATATTTCTATAAATGTATCAGTTGCAAGTTGCAAGAACACGAGGGCCACAAATTGATGAGCTGAAAGCTATGTTGGCTTATGTTGTAATCCAACCCAATTTTAACGTTAAACGCTACCGTTAAGATTGTGTTATATTTTCTAGTTATTGTATTCTATTTTCGTTTTTAGATGGAAAAAACAAAAATAAAAACAGTAAAATAATAAATAGCCCAAAACGCACAGTAGCAGCACACGGTTTTGGTGTGCTTCTAAGTCGGTTGCAGCACACGTGAGAAACGCTATCGTTACAAACTGTAACACTGCCGGGCCGCACAAGGCAACAATAAGGTCGACAGGGCTGGGGCCCACGTGAAGTGAAAGGTCATGAAAGTCCCCTGAAGACCTTTGTTCTTGCGCGGTTTAATGGAGGGTATTTTATTTTCATGGCGGGTGATACTGGATTGATGCACCGCGTAATGCGACGCCCGACGTCAGAGGCGACGCGGTTCATGTTCTCGTAAAGAGGCGGGGGGTAGGTTGGGAAGTGAGCATTATGGGACTTTTGAGCCAAAAGGTGGGGGCCACGCCAGGGCTGGTCAGAGGGTCCACGACCGAACCACTGTAGGCGATCACAGCCCTACCACCGGCTTCGACTTTGGCTGAAAGGGAATGAATGGCTGTAGGCCTTCACAAATTATATTTGTGAGAGATTCTGTTTGGTTTTGCAAAAGTCCAAGTCTGAAAACGCGTTTATCCACGGTCACGCCACGTGGTGGACCATCTCCATTGATTTTTACCCTTTTTTTGTGGCGTTTTACCTTTTTTACCCTCATAAATCATCACGCGATACGGTTGAAGAAAATGGTGTCACACATATCTTGTGTCATGTCCTGTGTCACGTGTCACTTTCGCAATCAATTGTTTCTAGAGATATTTTTAGCCAATCTTTTCAAATGTGAAAGGAAATAAGTTTCACATTCTTTCTTTCTTTTGCATTGTTTTTTAAAGTTAGTTTGTACAACTTTAGAACGTACTAACATAATTTTCATTTTATATTACAACAAAACGTTTTCATACAGAAATTCTCTTATGTGGATGTTCGGACGTTATTATCGTGCATACATTATATATTTTTTATTATCTCTTTCTATTTACAATGACATATGCATGATAATAAAAATACGAATATCCGGATAGGAGAATAATTTATGATTAATATATATAGAATATGCAAATAAAAGTCAAGACTCTGTAATTTTTGTGTTATCATAACACAAACGTGCAGATAGGCGCAAATAAGAGATGACATGTATTTTTAGAAAAAAAAAACAAAACAAAGAAATGTTTTACTTCGGTTTACAAAGAACCAAAACCGAACCGAACCAATACAATTTGCTTTAGTTTTGAGACCATTTAACTTTTAATCATCGCCAAGCTAATGTTGCGCTAGCTCATGATTCAAGCGAGGGCATTGAAGTGGCAGAAACCACAGTTTGACTCATCTTGCAGAGTTGGCAGTTGCAACTTGCCGGCTCACCCATTCTAAATTGTGAGTTGGGTCATGTGGTCCATGCGAAGGCTCGAGCCGTGTGTCTCTTTAGACCAGAGGGCACACCGTGAGGCTACTTTCACATAGCAACGAAAACCTCCCACTCACAACAGTATAGGGATAATGGGTCAGTGCCTGCCAATCCACATTTGCATGATGGGTTCAGATGATATCACCAATTTTTAATGTATTTTTTAAAAAAAATCATCAAAATTAAAGGTAAACGGATCTGGTCTAATGAAAAAATACTTTGATTTGCATATCAATAATTTCATATTCGAACCTCCATGACACTTTAATAATGCGTGTGAGAAATTCTCTTTCCCTCGAGTAATATAAGAGAATGTGATATATAAATGAATAGATAAAGACAAACTGTAAAATTGTTGTTTTATTATCGACACCGAAAATTGAGTGAGTCAATATTCTTTTCTTTTAATAGTAGTATTTGATTCATTTTCACTACCTTATGAAATCCTTGTGTCACTTTCGTTATGCTCATAACAACTGACCAAAACGAGGTTAAGAAAATTGTTTAAGATCATTAATCAATATAAATTTTGCTAATCATATTATTACACAGTTACACTTATACAAAGTGAGGTTAAGAAAATGTTTTTTATATGAAGAATATGGTAAGCCATTGTCGTGTTGTGCACATGGAGAAGTGGACATGGTCAAAGGCTAGCTTGCTTGGTCTCGTCTCGTGCACCTAATAAAAGGGCAACGAAAGGTGAAGGTGCAAAGCACGTGGGCTGATTGAATAAGAATTGGCCATGGCTGTGTGCTGTCTGAGATCATAACGTAATTGAAAGCTCTGCACGTGTACAACATGCACACATTTAACTTCGCACGTTCTGCTTGTGTCTGCCTACTCTCCATCTACCTAGCTTTAGATCGATATGCGGTCTCTCAATTAAAATCCTTTTACTATCTTGAACCGGACACGCATACGCGAGTTAGATCAGTTTACGAAGAAAGCCCATTTTCTTGCATTCGAGTTTGTAAAAACATATGAACTTTTGTTTCATATGCTTTTTGAGTTTGTATCGGGGTTGGAGGAACATGCAGCCATTTAAATATTTTGTTTATTGAGTTTGATTAGGTCACGAGACTATTTCCTATAATTACATGTGACATCGAGATCCAGCTACCCCAACTTTTAATATACTAGAAAAATGTTAGGCATGTTGTCCCCCAATAATTTGCACTAGGGCATATATATGTTGCCAATTGTTATAATCAAAGACAAAAGCACACAGAGTTTATATTTAATTCGTATTTGACGCTGGATTTTGATATGAACTAGTTTCACAATGTCTGTTTTTGTCTCAGTTCATCAATTTCTCATCCTTGAAGCCAACATTTATCTTTGGAGTTTCTCATGTTTTGTCTTTTGAAAACAACTATATATATGAACCCTAAATCCGATTGAGTAAATAAGAGAATGCTGGAGTTGGAGAGGACGGTCACATTTTTTTGGTTTCTTCCCAAAAACCAAAACTCTGAGTGAGCAGATAAATAAATCCACCCACTAGCCATTAAAACACAACCTAGTTTGACGCATCAAAGCTCAGCTGTTTCTGGTGGTGTATATCCTATTTAGACCTTATCCATTTTATCTTATTATACACGTCCGATATTAACGTTTGTCAAATTTCAGTAATATTAACAAAGTTTCAGCAAAAAAGTAAAAAAAAATATTAAAATTATTTAACACATGTCAAAATTACATTAATTGTAAGGAAGAGCTCCTCCTCAATCGTAAGGAGCCAAGTTTTTTCATTATATTTTCACTTTTATTCTTCTCTTGAAAAGAAAGAAAAAAAACCTAAAATAGAGGTGTGATTTATGGGCCTTTTGAACCGGCCTCATAGGCCTCTGGGCTGCATTAGATCGAACTTAGCCCTCTCTTTTTGGCTGGGCTGAATAAGAGGCAGCCTTAAGGTCCATCATTTTTATTGTTTTCTTTCTGGGAATGGGAGGCTGCTCAGCTTTCATTGCTCTCTCTCTCCTGATGAAATATACAAAAACAAACACAGTGGATGTAACCTCATTATGGGTGAACCACTCAAATTCGTGTCTATGTATGTGCGACAGTGCAATTGTGATTTTATCGTCTAGCTGTGTGGATCAACAATTCGACATCAACATGGGACATATTCAACATCCTCATGCTTGTCTTCGATTCCCAAATGTTCCTTCTTCAGTAACTTGTAAAATCCGTTATAATTTACGGAATTTAAGAATCTGACAAGGATGCTCTTCCAATTTTCCACACGCATGTAGATATACAATAACATTTGCCCAATATAATATTTTTTTTTTATACAAGCAATAAATTACTCTAAATTAATCTAATCTACGGAGAGGAAAATTCGACTTGAGTACAAGGTGGGATGACTCACTGCCTTAACTAAACTGGCCAAACCCACATTTTAGACTTAAGGACCCAAAAATAAATCTGTTCGGACGGAGATTTTTTGAAGATAAGATGCAGTTACTAATTCATGATCTGACATGTACATAATAAAAACTTCATTCTCAATTCTATAAGAATTATTATGACAGCCTTCCATTTGCTTATTTTTTATATAAGTTTTATTTTCCCAAAATGTGTCATAATTTTTGACATAATTCTTCTTCTGATGACCAATTCAACCTTGATAATAAATGAAAAAGATATACATTGGTTATATTTCATCTCTTCAACAAGTTTAGTAATCCTAAAACGGACAATTTCTATTACAATATAAAATACCTTGAAATCTAAAGATGTGGAGTAATGTACAATGACCAGACTATCCTCGATTCTTTCTATCTATATGAAGTAGGAATAATATCAATATTTTATATTATTCCTACTTCATATAAGTTTTTCAGCATTTGAAGAGTCATTTCAACAATGAGAGTAGGACCATTTGATGGTTACCCTAGAAGCGACATATTTACTTAAATAATTATCAATTTGCCAAGCCAGATTTGAAGATGCCTACTTTCGTCCTCTTTATTTATTATCTTGGCCTTTCTAGTTAATAATTATTATTGTTCTAGCTACCCTCTGTCCTTTACTTAATAGATGCAATGTTCATATTATGTGGCTACTAACTCATAATTAAATTAGTAGTTTGTTTAATTAATTACGTCATATATAATTGTCCCCCCTATTTATGAGGGCTTCTCTTGCTGCCCAATATAAAATATAAAATAAAATAAAAATAAAATGAATTAAATTAGTGGATATATATGAGAGCAGGTATTCCAATACGATGGCTTAGTTCATAACCAGCAGCAGCTCCGGCTTAGTTCTCTAATTGAGATTTATGGTGATGGTACCACTGCTTTCTCTGCATATTCCTTTTCATTGAACTGATAAGATTTTACTGGCAGAGATTGTGGCCAGCCACAGCCCAAGCCAAAAGCCAAAAGCCAAAAGCCAAAAGCCTTGAGGTCTTTCATTGCCAATGAAGGGATTCTAACATCCATGTGCATTATTATGATCTTTCCCCGCAAATGTATAAATACGAATCTCTTTATCTTTTTCTAAAGATTCTTAATTTTTTTTGGTTTTAAATGTTGGTTGATGGTGGTGCTGTCCACAGAAGTGCACTTCCTTCCAATCCATCTTTCATTTTCTTTCTTTGATTGCTAATCTCTGTCGAAATAGACTTGGAATTTTGAGTGGTCTCCTAGCTACTACCACTCTCTTATCTTCCCGTACAAAATGAAGTGAAAGTTACTTGATTATTAACCACCTTTTTCATCACCCGTTTCAATTATAGAAAGAAAGGAAATCTCTTTCTGTTTTTGGTCGATTAATCGGAAGCAATTGTTACAACAAAGTCAACAAATAACACAATTCTTAGCTATCACTCTCTTGTCTTTCCCTATAAAATGAAGTGAAAGTTACTTTAGTAATTAAGCGTGTTTTTCATTCTTATCACCGTTTTTTCTATAGAAAGAAAAGAAATCTCATTATCAGAAGCAATGGTTACGACAACATCATTATTAATACACAACTTCTAACTACCCTCTCTTATCGTACCTTAAAGTGAAAGTTACTTGATTAATTAAGCACCTTTCCATTCTCATCACTCTTTTTTCTATAGAAAAAGGGAAAATCTCATCAATCGGAAGCAATAGTTACAACAAAGTCATTAATAATCTAATTCATATCCATTTTAACCTTATTCTAATCAATAAAAAAAAACTCCATTCATGTCAAGTAAAAAAGGCAAGGGCATAAGCCACCTTGTTACACTCTCTCTAGAAGAATAACTAGTCATAATGCTGCTCACATCTGCATAAAAAATTACCATCACCCTTTATTATTTTCACAAAGCTAATTATGATACCCAACTAAATATGAAAACATATATATATATATATATATAATTTTATGGTGTTCTTATTTTATGGAGAAAAAGACAACTATAACCTTATCTCAATCCATGTAAAAGGGATAATGACGTTTATCCATTTTGAATTATTTGACCCTATAACCTCTTATTTTTTCCCTTTTGCCCTTTGAATTAATGGCAAACTGGTATTATCACTAAAGATAAATCGTTCATTATCGTAATGAATGTTGAATTATCTTTGTTCCTTTTATGACAATACATGCATCATTATCATAATAATGATTGAATGAATTAGTAATCCAAATTCCAGTGGTGATTAGAAGTCTCATAGTACGGATGCAAAATTGTGGTCCTTATCAAACTCATTATCTATGCAGCAAAGAGAGAGGCCAATTAGAGGAGCCGTCCCTCGTGGATGGATGTAGAGGCGGAGCTAGTAGCTCGTTTTTAGAGGGGCTAAGTTTTATAGTTTTAGAGCATCTACAATTATGCTTTCTGTTTTTTAGTTAAAGTTTTGTTAAAAACACACAAAAGTTATTTTAGGAGCACTTTATAAAATTTGAACTCCAATCATATCCCTGCTTTAAAGAGTCATAAATGCTATAATTATTTTTTAATTCAATATAATTAGTGCATCTCTATACCCGGGAAAAAAAAAAAGTTTGCATGAATTAAAGTTTAAAACAAAGCAACATTAAATTACAGGGAGTCATTAGGAGGTCTTTCTCTCTCATCATATTTAGGAGCTCTTAGAGATATTCCTATTTTAGAAGATGGATAGGTAGCATGGTTGAAGTTATATTTTTCCAATTCCTCCCTAAACTTTGTTTAAAGAGGTGGTTTAGCAAGCCCATTGTGGATGCTCTAATATTTCAACTAATATTGCAGCATGTGTTTAAGAGTTATTAGCTTTTTCATAGAGCTTTATGTGGCTCCACCCTTGGATGAATGAGAGGCGGAATTCTATAATAAGAGTGTCATATATGAACATCTCATGTGGTGTGGACATTCATATTAGCCACATGATCATTTCATTAAACTTAAATGAAGTTACTATTCAAATATATCGTGTGACTAATATAAAGGTCAACATCTGTGATCTATATATGACACATTTACTATAAAACGACTCGAGATGAAAGGGAGGGAGGAGCAAAACTTTACATGGGCCTTCTGTCTTTGTCAAGTACACATCAAAGCTACGAAACCCACCAACATATCATGAACCAAAAACTCCCCCACCAAAAGGCCCATAAGAGAAAGAAAGGACAAAAGCTGGAAGAAGAAAAAAATCATCAAAATCCCGTGCTCATTTCATTATGGACCATGTGATGAGGGAACCTGCCAAAACCCACAGGAACTAAAACCAAAAGCAAAGCAATAGCTAGCTAGCCCCCTTTGAGTATTTGATAATGATATTGCTTCAAAGGGTAGGTTAGTCATTGTATGTTGCTGCTGCCTTCGTGACAATCGTCCTCCACCACTCCTTGTAAGAGAGGCAGATAAAATTGGTAGAGCCACGGTGGTGGTTGTAGAAATCACAATCATATTTCATTTGGGACCAACCTAGGTGTAATTACAAGGCTAAAGCCTCACCTTTTGGTAGTTAATGATGTTTATGGAACTCTAAAAAGGGTTTCTTTTTCTATAGTCGCATTCATATTCACTTTTAAAAAACATATAATGACATGTCAAACTGTTTGACAATAGAATATTTCACTAATATTATTACTTTGTGCTTGCGTTTACGTGACAATTGAGATCTTTCTTTGTTTGGTGAGTATATATGTACGGCATACATACTCAACATATATAGTAGAAGAATTAAAAGGATGGAGGGTGGGGGGGTTATTTTTCTTATCATAATTTTCACTTTTCTTGGCCCTGAGGGCGTTTTGAATTGTTATATCCAATTAATCATACACGTAGTTAGTAACCATGGCCCCATCCCAGAATATCACAATCACTTGGCGCACAGGGCACTGTAAATTAAATGCACTTTTAATTTGTAAGGCAAGGGCACAACAGTCATTTCATGGGCCGCTATGAACTTATAATATAAGGCCAAGGCTTAAGACAAACTAAATTATAAATGTGACACTCCCATCCAAAGTAGTGTACATGGAGATGGAGCAAACACCATACACTGAGGATGACCTGAGCACCACCTCCACCTCCACCAGAACCACTACCCAGAAATCTGACTCGCAACACGCCTCCACCCGCCACCCAGTCTACAGAGGCGTGCGGAAACGACGGTGGGGCAAATGGGTGTCTGAAATTAGGGAGCCACGAAAGAAATCACGCATTTGGCTAGGGTCTTTCCCTGTGCCTGAGATGGCAGCCAAGGCCTACGACGTCGCCGCCTACTGCTTGAAAGGCCAGAAAGCGCAGCTGAATTTCCCCGAAGACGTTGAGCACTTGCCTAGGCCCTCCACGTGTACGGCTAGGGACATTCAGGCAGCAGCAGCTCAAGCAGCACATACAATGAAGTCAAATAGTACTACTCCCAAGGAAAACGATCATCATCATCATCACCATGATCATGATCATGATGGATTGGACGGTGATGATGATTTTTGGGGTGAGATTGAGCTGCCTGAGCTGATGAATAGTGGGTGCCACTGGAATTCATCATGTGGTTGGAATACGACTGCGTTTTCAGGTGATGCAGCAGCATGGCCGGAAGGAGAGGCTCCACAACAATTTATGGGGATGGTGCTTGTCTCTGATTAAGAATTGTGTTGTGGTTGGTATGGTCCATTTATGTGTACCAATTAAGTTAGGTAGATAGCTTTGTGTGTTTCACTCTATCTTGTGGTTATTTGTTGTGTAGTTCCTCAAGTTCCAATAAATCCACGCATAAATTTGAATCTAATTACTTCCTATGTGGATTTGCAGACGTGAATTAGGCAGTTGATTATCGCATTGTGCTTCTCGTACCCGAATTCAATCCCCCTTATTTACAGTAGTTTAGTTAGACTAACGTTTAAAAAAAAAAAAATCTCAAACGTAATTATCAGATATATATATGACAAACTCTTATGCATGCATCTCAGCTATTAATTAGTTGGTTTTTGATGAGTTTCAACTTTCAACAAGTTGGCTATCACAAAAAGCTTTTCATCATCACAATCATGAAGAGATTTTAAGTGATCCGTGAAGTTTGACTTAAATGAATTAATTCATAACTTTAAGCTCATCAAATCAAATTGACATTATGGAAAAACACATGCTAATTAACGAGGAAAAGAATATTGGTCAACAAATCATAAGCATATGTTTCTTCTACAATTAGAGCAATTTCACCGGTTGCCTTTTGCTCTTGCAAAAGACAGTCCAGTCTTGAATTAATGCCCACATCAACAAAGGTTAGATTAGGCAAGAATGGGCTCCATTTATTCGGGCCAGTTAAAAAGCAAAAATTATCTGGGCTGTTGCCTGAGTTTGTTGGCATCATCGTGACACCATTGACCAATTTAAATATCCAATTTTTTAAATTATAAAAATCTAGCCATATTCTTCACTTTCCACACCCAAACTCCATATAAATTCCTCTTCTCATATCTCATGTGAATAGTGTTTGTTTTTACTTATCACGGCAATGATTAGGAAAGCAAAATTAAAAAAGGTAGAGCCGATACTATTCACATAAATAGTGTATGCCATTACTTGTCATTTCCCTTTGCTATGTGACACAATGAATGAAAGTGCTCTTACCAGTCAAAATATATAGTAGGAAACCACTCTCTGAGTGTAAGGGCTAAGGAAAAGAATTGGTCAACAAATCATTAGGATTTTGGAGGTTGATTGAATAATTCAAGGCATGGATTGATATTGTTCTTGTTTAAATATACCAAATTTTGGATATTAGCCAAACTCACCATATAGCTTCAGTTCTAAATTAGGCCCGTAATTTTAGCTGATTGATGGTTACTTGCAGATGAGGATTTTGATCAAACACATATATATATCAGGGGAAATGTTAAAGTAGGCCCCTTAAATTTGACCTTTCTTAAGAAGAAAAAAATAACTAGGACCAAATTCAAACTATCAATCTGGAACACATCAAGCTCAAATTGATCATACGTACCAACAATTGAAGACTGCCAATTGAATGTAACATTCATATTGGAACCTTCTTCAACTACCTAGCATTGGCTGTGATGAAGCGCCAGTGCCATGCATGCCCACTTGAGAGACAAAGACTAAAGTAGATATTTTAGGTGAAATAGAGAAGACAAAGAGAGATAAAACTAGCACTTCGAGGCCATTATCAATGCACCTGCATATGAAATGCAATAAAGAAGAAGAAGAAAATACGTTATTACTGTTCAGACATGATCGGTAAACAATTAAAAAAATGAAAATTATATAACGTCCACACAGTAATAACACCTGGACGTTTGCATATATATATACTAATGAGGTGTCACCAGCCTTGTAAAAAGAGACTGTAAATTGCATGTATAACGAGTCCAAATTTGGACCACCAAGCTTTTGTTCTATCTTGGCCGCAATGTGTGCAAGCTTTGTTCTGCAGTGTCAATTTCTCTCTGGTTTTTTCTCCTTTTTTGGAGCTTATAATTTGAAGCTCAAATTGGATTCATTTCCAAATTTCCAGTAAGTCTGCTCTGCAATATATACTCACACAATCCCATATCATTAAAGAGCCATGGAAGCAACAAATATTGCAGATGAGATCAAAAGGCCACTTGGGGAGATTCTTGGAATATGCATAAATTGAAACTTTTAGATTTTAACATGGGGAATTTCTGCCATGAATTATATGGGACAGTTCTTTCAGTGGTGGGACCGTTTCAGACAGAATATCATTGCTGCATACAACTACAAAGATGTTTGAAAACACCATGCAAGGCTCTGAATCAAAACAAATAAAAATCTCAAGTTGCCTGCAATTTGTGGAGCCGTCCTATAATAACAAATGAACAACGTGTCACCAATCACCTTATCCTACTTTACTGCAGCAACATCTGACCAAAATGCAGAGATATTTGATTTAGAATTTGCATTTCGTTTTACAGCAGTGACAGTTTGACACCATAGGAAACAGTAACTTTTTTTTGGCTCAACTATAAGAAACAACAATCAACCGTTGTGTTGAACCACTGTGAGTCTGTGTCTGTAAGAATCATATACTTGGAATAGAACTACTGTAGAATCACGCTTTAGTTTTGGCCTTATTTTAGGTATAAATTTGTGACGCAGTATTGTGATCTGTGGCTTATCCATGGTTCTCCGGTGGCCAATCCCTATTGGCCACGGTTATATAGTGGCTTTTGCTATTGCTTGCCACAGATCTTTCGTGGCCCTTTTTGAGGTTTTCTAAAAGAAAAAGAAACAAAATCCCAAGAACATGTTAAAACAGAAGCTGGGTTTGGGTGGGGGGAGGGGGGTGTGGTGGCACTAAATTAATGACTTTGTTGGGTAGCTCCAGTTTGTTGCTTTGCTATTTCAGACCACAGAAGCAGATACCAAATGTAACACGTGATAAAAAAATTCAAAGAAAGATGTGGAGGGAAATTCACTCACTAAATTCAGGGGGCCTTGTCAGAGTTTTAATTTTAAACATGGCCCGAGGGAAAAGGAAAGATGTATTGTGCCTGTCTCGTATTTTTGTTGAATAGGATAGCAGCATGATAAGTGTTCTTACTTCATTGGTTATTAGGATTTCAATCAAGTGAAAGCATTGAGATCTCTCTGTGAAGGACGCTATTGCTTAGAAGAAGCTACTGTCAACATCATTTTGATGCATCAGTAGAGGATTGTTTTCTATTTCAATTTTCAGTATTGTAAGGAGGTTTTATATAGAGAGAGGAAGCGAAAGCGAAACTCTTTATCGAGAACGTAAAGAGTAAGTACTTTACCACTAAAGTTATAATCGTGTTTTCAAATAAAAATAAAAGTTAAACAATACCCCAACTCTAGAGTTACGATTTTACGGATACTCAACACCTAAATTTTGCACAAAACCACCAAGGGTTGGCTGGCAACCTATAGTTTTTTTTATAAAGTTTTTGCCCTTAGGCTTTGTGATGATAGGTACAAAATTGGAAATTTCAGAGAAAAGAATTGGAGGTTGGGTGTCTAGAGAGCACCATAGATGATTGTGTGTTCATGGAATCACTCCTCTGTCAAGTTGGCGGGCAGGAAAGATTTTTGGGTCATTTCAAAAGAGCCAAATAATGAGCCCAATCTCAGGCATGGCTTGTTTGCTTCCATGAACCCAAAGCTCAGCCACAATGTAAAGATATTAGCCCACTCAGCAGGACCAAAAGTTATAAGCCTGCGTAATGCCTGGATATTATAATCAGGACCAAACCAATCTTGCAACTCAAGAGTTTTATCTAAAGCCCTTAGATAAAGTTCTATCTCTTAATTATTGAATTATACAAACTAATTTGATCCAACGATTCAAAGATAAGACCTCATCTAAAGGTCTTAGATAAGACCCACACTGTAGAATTCTACTCTTGTATATATGGTTTGTTTCAGATTTGTCAATTCAAACATGCAAAAGAAGAAGGGTTTTTTGTGCATTTATTTAGGTCCATTGGGCTTTGGGGCTGCAAAGCATAGAGAACCCTTTTAAGTGAAAGAATTATTTTGGCATATCTAGAAAAGATTTTAAAGTTCAAAATTCTCCTATTATGAAATAAAACATAATCTATTTATTTAGGGAGCTGGTTTTTCCACTCCTCTTTTATCCATTTACACTCCCTTTGTTATAAATTGTATGTTCCCATTCATTTTTTGTCCATTTACACTCTTTTTTTTTGTTATAGTAAAAAATATTTAAAAAAACAAAAGGGAGTGTAAGTGAACAAAAGGGGAGTGAGAAAATCACAACTCTTTATTTATTAGTTAATTATCTAGACATATATATGATATATCTCATGAATCACAAATTCAGGATTAGTATAACCAAATGATCACTCATATGGCTTTCTAAATAGGCTTAATTGTTGATTTGACCTTAAATTTGTAGCTAATTTTCGTTTTACTTCTTATACTTTTTTTAAAAAGAAAATTAAGGATATTAACTTCTTTTTTCCTGCCAATTTTCCCTTTGCTGTCTGAGTCCTAAACATTTCATCCAATTTTTTTATTAAATTATTTAAAAAAAATACTTTTTTGGAATTTGAAGAAAAAGAGGAAAACAAATTCATGGGACCCACTAAACCAAACCTAGCGCCAACCCCCTCTTCCCCCAACCCAAAGAACCCAGTCATCCTTCCTTTTTTGTCTCCCTCATCCCCTCCTCCTCCTCCTCCTCCTTCCCCTTCCATCTCTCTCTCTCTCTCTCTCATGCAACCTCATCGACCACAGACCCTATCCCGATGCACCCCCCTCACGAACTCAACATCACAGAGCCCACTTCCTCTACCCAACCCCTAATCATGCCTTCCCCGACCTGCTTCTTCCCTATATTCCTCTCTCTCACCTTCTGTTTTTCTTTCTACCCAAACCACCCCTCAGCCCAATGCCACCATACAACCACCCCCATCCCCAAGTGAGATCCAGCCTCAGACCCAGCCTAGACCAGTCCCCCAGCCCTTGCCCTCTTCCCCTGGAGATCAACCCCCATACCCATCTCTTCCCTCCCCTCCCCTCCCCTGTGGCGGCAACAGATCCCTGCTCCCACCACCCACCCACATAACCTAGCACACAAAAAGAGAGAGAGAAAATAGTATTTCAATTTTTAAAAGTTTTTATTTATTTTTAACATATGATATGACCATTTTGCCCTCATATTTAATGGCAAATTGAATGAAATGTTGTGAATTTAGACGGCGAGGGGAAATTGACGAAAAATGAAGTTCATATCTTTAATTTTCTAAAAAAAAATATATGGGGTAAATTAAAAGTTAAGTACAAGTTCAAGGGGCAAATCAACAGTTAAACTTTCTAAATATCATTCACTTGATCCAAATTCTCAATTAGGATAACCAATAACAAAAATATATTTAAAAATTAATTAATTATATTTAATTAGGTTTATTTGGGTATAAAAATTCCCTATTATAGTTAGGGTTAATTTGTACTTCTATAAAGAATAAAGAAATTTCCACATAAAACTCACCTTCACAACCTAAATACGACATCGTTTAGAACCAGGGCGAAGAAAGCATCCCAACTTTTCTTGGTCAGCAGTACTCAGTTCACAGACCAAAACCCCAAAATTAAAATCCCCGAAAATCTTTCGTTTTTCCCTCTCGTCAAACTCTCTTCTCTTTCAGTTACTTGCGCAAACACCTTTGGCTCACATTCAAAATCTCCACATCTCGCATAAACCCTAGTCCAGTAGCAGTCTCCCTGCAGAAAAAACCCTAGGGAAACGACAGAGCTTAAAAAACCCATCAATGGAGTGGAACGCCGAAAACTTACAATTCCTCTCTCAGTGCTTCCTCCACACTCTCTCTCCAGCCCCGGAGCCTCGCCGCCGAGCCGAGGCTTCGCTCTCCGAGGTCTCTCAACAAGCCAACTACGGCCTCGCCGTCCTTCGCCTCGTCGCCGAACCCACCGTCGATGATCAGATCCGGCAGGCCGCCTCCGTCAACTTCAAAAACCACCTCAAGGCCCGATGGGCCCCCGATTCCTCTTCCGACGACGAGCATACTATCACCGAAGCCGAGAAGGAGCAGATCAAAGCCCTTATCGTCTCCCTCATGCTCTCTGCTGCGCCCAAAATCCAGGGCCAACTCAGTGAAGCACTAGTCCTCATCGGCAAGCACGATTTCCCAAAGCGGTGGCCCGCTTTGCTCCCCGAGCTCATTTCCCGCCTCCAGAACGCTTCGAGCGCTGGCGACTACGCCGCCATTAACGGTATTCTCGGCACTGCTAACTCAATATTTAAGAAATTTCGGTATCAGTACAAGACCAATGATCTTTTGCTTGATTTGAAATACTGTTTGGACCATTTTGCCGCACCCCTTTTGGAAATTTTCATTAAAACCGCGAATTTGATTGAGTCCGCCAATTCCGGTGGTGGGTCCGTTGTTGTGCTTAAGCTGCTGTTCGAGTCGCAGAGATTGTGTTGTAGGATTTTCTACTCATTGAATTTTCAAGATTTGCCTGAATTTTTTGAGGACCATATGAATGAGTGGATGAGTGAGATGCAAAAGTATTTAACCACTAATTATCCAGCGCTTGAGAGTAGTGCTGATGGGCTTGCCGTGGTTGATGAGTTGCGCGCAGCCGTGTGCGAGAATATTAACCTTTATATGGAGCAGAATGAGGAAGAGTTTCAAAACTTCTTGAATGGTTTTGCTCTTTCTGTGTGGAATTTATTGTCGAATGTGTCTCAGGTGTCGAGCCGTGATCATCTTGCTGTTACAGCTATAAAGTTTTTGACCACCGTTAGCACAAGTGTGCATCATAATCTTTTTGCTGGAGAGGGAGTGATACCACAGATTTGTCAGGGCATTGTGATCCCTAATGTGAGGTTGAGGGATGAGGATGAAGAGCTGTTTGAGATGAACTATATTGAGTTCATTAGAAGGGATATGGAAGGTAGTGATCTTGATACTAGGAGGAGGATTGCATGTGAGCTTCTTAAAGGGATTGCTACCAATTATAAACCACAGGTTACCAATTTGGTTTCTGTACAGATACAGAATTTGCTAAGCTCTTTTGCTGCAAACCCAGTTGGGAATTGGAAGGATAAGGACTGTGCTATATACTTGGTTGTATCACTTGCTATTAAGAAGGCCGGTGGTACTTCTGTTTCGACTGATCTTGTTGATGTTCAGAACTTCTTTTTGACTGTAATTGTTCCAGAATTGCAGAGTCAGGATGTGAATGGGTTTCCAATGCTTAAGGCTGGTGCGCTGAAATTTTTCACAATGTTCCGGAACCATATACCAAAGCCTATGGCATTACAGTTTTTTCCGGATTTGATTCGGTTCCTTCGTGCCGAGTCAAATGTTGTTCACTCTTATGCTGCAAGTTGTATTGAGAAACTTTTGCTTGTAAAGGATGAGGGTGGAAGAGCAAGATATACTTCAGCAGATGTTTCTCCTGTGCTGCCACAACTGATGACCAACCTCTTTGAGGCCTTGAAGGTTCCAGAATCTGAAGAAAACCAATATGTAATGAAGTGTATTATGCGAGTTCTCGGGGTTGCAGACATCTCTCGTGAGATTGCTGATCCTTGCATTACTGGGTTGATATTAATTCTCAACAAAGCTTGTGAAAATCCCAAGAATCCAGTATTTAACCACTATATTTTTGAGTCGCTTGCTGTTCTTCTGAAGCGAGCATGTGGGAAGGATGCCTCTCTAATAACAATTTTTGAGAGAAGCCTATTTCCCAGCCTCCAGAAGATATTGGGTGAAGATGTGACTGAGTTCTTTCCTTATGCATTTCAGCTGCTAGCTCAACTAGTTGAGTTGAATAGGCCACCAATTTCATCGGCATACATTCAGATTTTTGAGATACTTTTGACTCCTGACTTATGGAGAAAGGCTTCTAATGTTCCTGCTCTTGTGCGATTGCTTCAAGCATTCCTTCATAAGGTACCACATGAACTCAATCAAGAGGGGAGGTTGACACAGGTGCTTGGGATATCCTATAAACTTGTTTCAGCTCGTAACACAGATGAACAGGGTTTCTATGTGCTAAATACTATTATTGAAAGCCTTGATTATAGTGTGATTGCACCTTATGTTGGCCAAATTTGGAGTGCCCTTTTCACCGTGCTCCAAGACAAACAAACAGGAAGGTTCATCAAGTCTCTCTTGATTTATATGTCACTCTTTCTGGTCAAGCACGGCACTAAAAACCTTGCAGATACAATGAATGCTATCCAGGCCAACATATTTCAGGTGATCTTGGTGCAGTTTTGGATATCCAATCTTAAGCTTATTACAGGAGTCATTGAGACTAAGTTGACTGCAGTTGCATCAACTAGACTTCTATGTGAATCTCCAGCCCTTCTGGATGCCGCAGCTGTTGAACATTGGGGGAAAATGCTGGACAGTATTGTGACCCTTCTTTCACGGCCTGAGCAGGATAGGGTTGAAGAAGAACCAGAAATGCCTGATATTGCAGAAAATGTGGGTTATTCTGCCACCTTTGTTCGTCTTCACAATGCTGGGAAGACAGAGGATGACCCTCTGAAAGATATAAGGGATCCGAAGGAATTTTTGGTGACTTCTTTGGCTAGGCTTTCTGCACTTTCCCCTGGCAGATACCCTCAAATCATCAATCAATATCTTGACCAAACCAATCAGGCAGAACTACTTCGTCTCTGCAGCTCTTATAATTGCACAATTGTTTGAGTGAGTACGCATCTGAAGTTAAATTTTCTTGCTTTATTAATTATGGACCGTTTTCTATTAGGCCTGATGTGTATGAATCATGTCGTTTTTACAATTTGGAATTGTTTGTGATATATTTATATTCTGAGTCTCTGACAATAGTTTGTTGAATAAGCATGTGAAACACAATGAGGATTAAAGTTGAGTCGGTGCTAGACTGAATTATATTTATAAAAGGTTGTTTCCTTGTTATTTGTTTCTCATTATCTTATACTAATTAGAAACTGATTATGTGCACTGACCGTCAGCAACGATTTACCTTAGTCTCTCTTTTCCATGATATGCTCTCCTTCCCCTCTCTGATATGTAACCAGAGTTGCTTTTTAGAAAATATGTATCCGTCTCTTTATATCATTGCTTTTACCTTCATAGAGTGTTATTCTTTTTCAATCATCCACACCATATTTCTCAGTGATGTGTACTCATAAGAATTTTTGTGCATATCTTATTGATATATGAGATATTTAGTCAAATACCCATTCTTAGCACTAAAACTATAAATAAACCCTACACTATTTAATTTCTATAAACATACCCAAAAAAAACCCCAAAAATAATAGCTGGCCCTATTGAATTTAATTTTAATTATTAAATTACTTTGATACCCCATTGAGTGTTTTGGGCTTTTTTATGAGGTTTTTGGGTTGGGTTTGTTTTAAGAAATCAATGGCAGTTTTGTAATTTAAAAGAAGTTAAAAGCCTTATTGTTATGTTGTAAATGGGTTTTGGGTGTGTTTCTAAAGTCCATTTCATATAGGGTTTTTTTTTATAATTTAGGCTCCAATATTGGGTATTATAGTGAATCTCCCTTGATATATTGTCCATCAGCTAAGAACATATGTGCATTGGACCCTAAAGTTACCCATTGTATAAAAATCCAGGAATACATCTTGTTTAGGCAAGTGTTGTGAGCATCTTTGATTCATGTTGCAAATACTGCCACCAAGAAACTACAGATTTAAAGTAGGATGAGAATGAAAAGTATCACTTGCTTGGAAATATTCATTGATTAAAGTGTAAACAAAAGTTAGTTGAAAATAGATGGTGAGTCTGGGGTATTAACAGTGGCCAAGGAGCATTAGACTTCGGTGTTTTGTGATTTGTAGGTACATTTTTATGATGAGTGTTTTTGTGGTTTGCAAAAACTTTTTTAGGTTGAATGGGACTGGTTTGAGGTTTGAGTATTGCCAGAAATTGGTTTGCTCATGGTGTGACAGGAGGAAAGCAACAGCCTTGCTGATGAGTTGACTATTAGTTGTGCTTCCTTGGCCAGTTTTGTGAGTATGTGAAATAATGATGTATGTCTTGGTTTCATTTCTGCACTAGAGGAGGGGTCTTTATGGCTGATATTTAGCCTTGTTGGTTCAATGCTCAAGGGGTTTCCCCAAGTCACAGTGAAAATTTACCTGGAAATATTGGTAATGATGGATTAGTTGGTCCTGTAGGTCTTTGAAACATCTGAAACCTGCTCAAACTTTTTTTAAGCTCTGGCTGTATTTGTCTTCATTTCTCAATCTAGCAATGTTAGTCAGCCCACGAGTGAGTGTGTTACCTATGAATTTCCCTGCGTTCCTGTTTGTGTATGTTACAGTTATGTATGACAAATTTTCCTTTGTCTTTGATGCCATATCTTCCTCTATTGTGGTAAATATGATTAGGCACGTTTATCTATATTTTCAATATAGTTGTTGAAGTTATCCCAGTATGCCATGCATAACATGTAATTGTAACCTTTTTTGTTGGTAATGTATATTTCTTCATGTACTAGCTTGTTAATGGCATGTATGATATGCGGAAATTTGTTCTGTCTATCTGTGTGAGTGCATAAACCAGTCAACTTACTGCTCCTCTTTTGTACAGTTTTACCCCCTTTAAATCTTTGTTTTATGTTCTATTTTAGTTTCTGTTCAATCGAAATTTAATTCGTGCCACCACTTCAAGAAATCATCTAAACTTCTTGTGGAAACTTCCAGAATTTTATGTGGCGATGAAGATGTGGACTATTTTTGTTTGAAGTTTCAACAAGTCTTGGTCAGCATGCATGTGTGAGCAAACGTATACCATCTTGCAGTCTATTGGTTTGGATGATTCTCTTCATCTCTGCAACTTTTAAGATCTTCAGCAGAAATGATGCGGGATTTTTGGTTACACTTCTCTGAGTGGATCTACCGTGCACAGCAAGCACCCGCTGGTTAATTGGATTTTGGGTTTTAAATCATACATCATCATGGGTTATTTCTTTGTGGCTTCCTGCCCTTTCTCAGCATGCAATTTGTCTAAAAATGGTAGATCTGTATTGTTATCATGTAAGTTTGTTTTTGTTCAGTAATATTGCATGTATGCATTATTTCACCACCGTCTTCGCAAAAAGATTTATATAAAAGAAAGTTATTGCATCATTTTAAGTTAAGAAGGTTGGTCATTTTTCTTGTTTAGCAACTAGCAAGTGTGTGCAGAGACCAAAAATTAAGTAATCATTTTGCCTTGCGTTTTTGAGAAATGAAACTTCAGATAATTATGCTAAACCATGGAGAACTGGAAGCCTTTAGGTCTTGAGGAAGAAAAGAAAGCTTTACGTTCAACTTTGTCGATGCCGAAGAAAGGAAGTTTTAGTGGAAGCATGCTTGCAGCACTAATGCAAATAATGTGCATATTGTGTTAGTGCACTGCATTCTCGAGCACCCTGCAATCTGTGGTTCCCAATGGACAAGGCACCTCAGAATCTTGTTCAGAAGATTGCAAATGTTTTGGTTGGCCAGCTTACCTAAAGTTGTATTTGTTGGAGTTGAAAATGTCGTTGTTAGAGCATTACTCTAATATACGGGGAGGGAGATTGAACTCGGGTTCAAAAGATGGGCATACTGTCTTAGCCAACTAGTTTAACGCCCAAGTGCTGATAGAATGATATTTTAATTTCTCCGCCAGTTGGTAAGATGTTAAAAGGCTCTGCAACTGAAGTTATAAGCTAAACAAGTGCTAAAAGCCTTCTTAGATGTTAATTAATTACACAAATATTATGGCATTAACTGACATCATGCACTTGCCATGCCCACGTAAGTTTTGAAAATGTATTTAAATCTTTCTTAAGCCAACGCCAACCATCGTTGCTATCAGCTTTATACCATGACTCTTGAGATAACAAATAAAATAGCCATCGTCTCATAGGACCAGGCCCAAAAGGTTCTTCCTTTGATGTAACAAAAACACAAAAAAACAAAAACAAAAAAAAAAAACAAAAAAAGGGTTCCGTGGGATTCTTTTCCTCTCTTTCCCTATTGAATGCTGATCAAATAAATGAAATTTAACTAGGTTTTTTTTTATTTTTTTAATCAACTAATGATTTTCGTAAACAAGCACTAACCATCTACATAGCAGTGTTTAACGAAATGTGTTATGCGATAATCAAATTATGATCAGCTAATGCTATGAAGTTTGCTGGACTGCCTAACTGACTTCCACTAAAACCTTTTTTTTTTTTCTTCTTCTTTTTTTGGTAATCTCTTCTTGGAGGATTAATTAGTGTATGGTTGACATAACATAACTATGTCTTTTTAAGTGCATGATATCATGTTCCTTACCAGCAAGCCTTCTCCAAACCAAATATTGATACCAAAGAAAAACTATGATTGGTCATGTCTTTTGGGGACCCCACCAAATGGTCCCAGGGATGGCCAGTGGTCCCCACATCTATGCCCTGATAACCTACCATCATCATCACCAAGTTGATGGTCCAAAGGCCATTTTAGTACTTTCGTTAATCTACTTATAGTGTTAGTGGTGTGACTTCACCTAATCCCTTTGACCAATTCTTTGCCATCTATATGTGTATGTGTATGGCTTGTATTCTGTGTTTCATTGAAAACAATTGTTCCAAGAAAGCATTTTCTCTTGTTTGATGGAAAGAAGACATTAGACCAACACAACAATGCATATATATATATATATATATTTCAAAGCTAAGATCCTTTCTTGTTAGAGGATTATTAGACCTCAAAATTTTAAGTCATTGGGAAAGAGAGTAATAAAAATTCACGTCAATTTAACAAATAGAAATATTATTAAAAACTAGATACGTACTATTTAGACCAACATCATTGACAAAGTTGTTGACAGTCTGTTTGGGAGAGTTTCTGAAAATGTTAAAAACGTTTATTGACAACCAAAAATGCTTATAATTGCACTTGACATACAAAAAAACGCTTTATGGTTGAATTTTGTACTAAAATTTCGATGTTCTTCTAATAAAAAAAAGTTTCTAAAATAAAATAGTGTGTGAACAAATGTAATTGTTATACGAGCAATTCCAAACGAACTCTAAACTAACTTTATTGGTGATCACATAGTTGATTGCATCAACTGCTATTAGTCATATGTAAACAACAAATTCAAGAATTTCAAAGGTATGAAAACTATACTGCGGACACATTTAAATTCCAATAAAACCATTTCCCATTAGGGTTTCAGAAATAAAGTGAAGAAAACTAAGGAAAATGACCCCACATGTTTGTTTTCTAGTGGCGACTTCCACAGAGGCCTCACCTCCTTTTTCTATACGTATGTAAAGGCGAAATGAAATGAGGTTTCTTACCCAAAAGTAGATAAAAGAAGGTGGAATAGAAAGGGCAGAGAAGCATATGAGGTCCAATGGATCTCAAAGATTCTGAGCCAAAGAAATGGATCCAACGGCTTAGAGAGTTTCAAACTTGGTCAAAAGTGGGTCATGATCCTGGACCAATATCTCACTCAGCCTCCCTTGTATAGTTTTAAAATGTTATTGACCATCAAGGTTATTATCAGGCTGGAATTACAAAAGTAAAAAAATCATTCTTACATAATTAATTTTTCATTAATTTGCATTAAACAACTCTGCATTATTGACTTTCTATAGGAAAATTTATAAATAAATATGATATTAACAATGCAGTTGATATCTTATTTATAACTCGTGAAGTAAAGACATAGTTTCGAATAGAACGACGTTAATTTACTTCATGATTATTAAAAATCGATTGAAATTATATGAAGAAAAAAAAATATCAATTTAAGATGCTAAATAGATTGAAACTATATTATTTGTTGCCACCATAATTCTACTAATGATTGTTTTCACATGTGTTAACATGAGTTTCTAACCTCTAATTCTTATTTGTTTCATTAAATTTAGGTAGGGTAGGGTAGGGTATGGTAGGGTACCCACATCAAATAATACTAAAACCTTAGCGGAAAAGAAGGGTAAAGGACTAAGGTACCCCAGCCTCAAGCTTCTTCTTAATGATGTGTTAAGGATTAGGGCAGCGAAGAAACACAAACTGAATTGGTCTCCACATGGGGTTTGCATTCAAAATCAATAGTCCCACCAACAATCAGGCTTTTTTTCAAAATATTTTAATGTCACACAAGTAGGGCACATACCCTATATGTGGAGGTCACCTCTCTCTCTCTCTCTCTCTCTCTCTCTCAATAAGAAAACATTTATTTACAACCCAAAGTAATGGGTACAGTAGTTTCAGAAGATTCTGCCAAGATACCAACTCTTTTTATACAAATTTGTGGCAAATAGAAGCAAAGGAGATGCTAAGGTCAGGTCAAGAAGACAAAAGAAGCCATCTTTCTATTAGCATGATCCTTAATCATGTTATAATTTTCTTCTTTGTCAATTTTGAGGGATCTAATCTCCAATCCAAATGGAATCTACAGATCACACATAGATAAGAATATAATTATACGATAGGGTTAATTCTACTTTTTTTCTTATTTTTATTTGAGTAGTAATTATAAGTAATGGAGATCTTAACCCTTAAGAGGTGGGAAGAGTCATTTTTCCTTATTTTAAGCTTAAAATATAATTTATAATCTGAATACTAATACTCTAAATAATTAGGGTTAGCTGTAGCTGGAGCATTGTTAGCCAGTGGCCTCATGTCAAAGCTCTTTTTTTTTGGGTGGTTAGTGGGAATAGGGAGGAAAGACTATGAGTCAAAAAGCTTGCTTAATGTTGGAAAAGATGCAAAGCAAGAATCAAATCCTCCTCTTTACCCTTAATTTAAAGTTGTTTATTAGAACATACCCTCTCATTATCATCTAATTATTCTCTAAAAAGGAGATTAACTAAATAAGCCTCTTATCCACCTAGATGCATTCCAATGAGTCCATGATTCACATTCATTTGCCAATTTCATCATATAAAAACAAAGAAACAAAAATAAATAAATAAAAGGAAGGGCATAAAAAAATTAATGTTTAATTTTTTTCTTTTTTCACTTAATTTTAATGGAGATTTTTCCTTTAAAAAAAACTCAAACTCTTACCTATATATGAAGCTAAAAGCCTTACATTTCATGGCCTAAGCAAAGATTTTTTTATAGAGATAAAGTCAATAAAGACGATAGATTGCATTTATAATTGAGGCACACAATCTTCACTAATTTTTTTTATTAGGCCTTTAATTAGGCAGTGAAACATATTAGCATTATATATAAAGAGTCATTAATTTGGTGGTATATATAAAATAAATCATAGTGTAGAGTATAGACTATATATTGGATCCTACTCCACCACTAAGCTTTTCTTAATATATGCAAAAATATCCCTATCCGTGTGCTTTGATTATGCAATAGAATATTACTTTGTACATGGTTAGTGGTTGCTTTGGAAGCAATGGTTCTCATTAAGCTTCAAAACTACCTCTAATTAATAATAATTAAGAAGCTAATATGATTCTTTCCGCAGTCCATTCCCCTACCTATGTCTGGTCAAAGAGTCAAGGCCAAAAATAAAACTAAATCACACGCGTGCATGCATGCATACACATTCAACTACAACATATGTAATTTAACCAATAACATATTTTAAGAAATAATTAATCAAATTTTATTTTCAAACTTCAAAACCCTAGCACCACCAGCCACTAATTTGTTTCCAAAATATACAGGAACTTAAAAACAGATTAAGGGACATCTAATTAAATATTTAAAATACACCATTTGTTGTAAATTATTGTTATATGTACATATATCCAAAGTAATATTTCTTGACTTGCTAAACCGTCTAATCACAAAATTAAATAATAATTCATTTCATAATAGTTTCAAATACCTATTTGGTTGAAAAATATGATTGTACATGCGAAGTTATAAACTTAAAATTTCTAAGTTCGAAATTGGAAGGCACAAAACAATTTCCTCACTGACCAAAATATGATTGTATATAATTGATTTCGATTACAAATTAATAAACAAGCCATTAAAGAATTAGATGGTAAACCTATTCAATTTAAATTTTCAGGAAGCAATCAAGTGGGAATTGTACTTTCCAATGTTTCCTTCATTTCGTGGTCAACGATGTGGGAATGTGGCCAACTTTTGCTTCGTTTTGTATGCTTAATAATAAGCATGTTATTTTTTTTGAGAAGTAGTAGAATTATTATATTATAATTTTGCGTATAATATGTGATATTTACTTCAAATACAATTGATGAAATACTCGAACTTGAGGTTTACAATAAAGTTGAAAAAAAAATAATATTATACCAATCTATAGCTTCTTTAGTTTGCAAAATTTTAATACCCTAATTTACAGAGGAGAGGAATCGAACTCGAGTGCAAAGGATTAGACGCACTGACAAGACGAATTACGCTAATCTGCATATGAAAAGGAAAAGAATTATGACTAATATTCCTTAAGATAAAATGCTCCCACAAGTCAGATGAAAAAAGCTCTCGTATAATGAGGAATTCAACTTTGCTCGTGCTTCTTTTGGCAATTGCATTTCGTTTTAATGCTCTCTGTTCTTTTCTTCTATTTTTTTCCCCTTCTCTATAAGATATTCTATTCTGCAGTATCATTGATTTATGTTGTTACTTTGTTTCTGTTTTCTCAATCAATGTTCTCATCTTGTTGAAGGTGCCAAAAGAATATACAAAGAGGAAAATAGAAAAATAAAAGTGTGGTCCACTGCAAGAGAGCTGTGATTTATCAGGATCAACTTCAGTTGACTATTCAATTTGATTTGTAACAAAGATAAGGTAATAAAATGTTAGATTAATGAAAATGAGGATCGCCATGTCCGACGATTTGGGACAACATAATAGGCAGATTATTAATTAAATTACTTATCGCGAATGTGAATATGTATTCGTCAACATTCTCAAGGACGGACTTAGAAATTTTCACAGAATTTGGCTATAATATATATTTTTTCTTCTATTTATTATGTGTGGCTGACTGACTTTGTATAAAAAGTAGATCAATTCTTAGAAGAGTTTGGCGAAAATATCATCTCGGAAATTGTAATAACGACGTGTGCTTGTAATTTTTTTAGCAACAAAACAACGTGGAAAACCTTGTTCTTATTTTTTTGGTTTTGTTTTGTTGGAAAATAAGAAAAAGCCCTGTTCTTAGAACAACCAACTATTGTTCTTTTTATTTATATTCTATGAAATTATTTTATAAATAATCCATTGGGTTATGCTTTATCCAATGACTTGGAAACAGAATGTCCTGCATCGGAGAGGAAAAACTAGTGGGTTCATGACACGTGGGTACGGAAACGACCAAACCACGTGGCTAAGCTTAATGAGCTAGGCATTATGACGTGTACGGTGGGACCACACACAAGGTTTTTCTATTTATTTTATTTATTATTTCATCTTCGGGAGCAGGACCACCAAAACAGATCGGAGTGGTCAATAGATTATGTGTGGTGAAGTGGCAAAGCCAAGCCCCAACCCCATCTTTGTAAGAAACTGCATTTCACGCTCATCTTAAATTCAAACCAAATTATAAAACCGAAAAATGAAGTAAATTAAAAAAGAGTATATCATTTCAAGACAATGTTATACATTTTGATGTTGGGTTTTACAACATTTTAAATTTAAAAATAATAATAATGTATGTGGGTATCATGTATAAGTTGGGAAAACAATAATTCAAGTTGAATTTGATAGAGCATGTGACTTAAATGGTGGAAAGCATGGTTTCGAAGTTGTTAAAGAATGGATGCGTGATTTTCATGCTTGGCTTGGCAATTCCTGTGCAATAATTTTTTGCTTTCGAGCTATTGAAATTATGGATTTGAAAGCGGGACTTCATTTTGCAAGAGAGGAAGGCATTTCTAGCCTAGACATTGAGAGGTGATGCACTTTATGATATTTGAGAAACTATATGTTTGGGCCTAAATTCGACACACCAAAGAGATCCAGAAACAGGCCCGTGGTGAAATACTTATCCAGTCCCAAAAAGACCCAAAGCTGTCATATTGGGCCTTTGAAAATCAGCCCACAAAATATTGTTTAAACTCAAGCCCAAGAGACTAAAGACACATTCACGTGGCTACCTCACCTCTCTGGAAAGTCAGCAAATCCAACTAGAGTTTTTATGTGAGAAGGGACGTTTCTGAAAACACTGCCGAGAAAGAAAAATCAAAGGGGCGTCTATGATCAGAGACTTTTTGCTCCAAAGCAACACACCGTCTTCTAAAAAGATTTCGCAAATCACGTTTTCAAGAGCAAGAGACAGGGAGTTGTTCAGAAAATACAAAAGAAAAATCAAAACCGCCATAGGATCAGCTCACACAGACGGTGGCATTAAAATAAAAAAAACCGTCAGCCAGGAAACCAGGGAAGGGATCGCTATAGGAAATGACCACTGGGAGTCTATCTGCCATAATTGATAAAAATCTTTCCTGCTTTACGTTTTTTGAGAAATCTTTTGCCGCCCATTATTAAAATTTAAAACCACCTTCAAAAGGAGGGTCTCTTATAAAAACAGAAACAGGCAAGAAAGAAAAGGGACATTCTTTTCATCAATCAATCAAAAAATACAAACAGGAAAACAGCTCTAGATCAGAATTCCAAAGTTCAGACTTAGAAAATAAGTCCTCTGAAAGCGAGATCCCTCTCGTTACAAATTTGGTTCAGCAAAAGCCAAAACAAACACAGCTTGAGTTTTCACAAATATGAAAACCTCAACAAATTTTATAGCATAGTTCCAGCTTGTTAAATCCTCGAGAATAGCCACTTCTGTCCTTTCAAACTGAAGAAGTCGCAGTTCTGCCCGCTCGAAAAGTCTCCCAAGGCTTGAAGTAGATTAAAGCTCTGCCAAAATTGAACTTTGGTATCGATTTACAACTGAAGCCAAGCAGCTAAAGTTGTTGACAGTACAGTCCAGCATAGACATACCCAGTCCAGCCCGGATCAGAAGTTTCTACCCAGGCAGAAATGAGATTCCAGCCATCTTTTTGCCTTTCTAGAGTTGATTTCTCCATTCTTAATTTTGTAAAAGGCAGTTCTGCCTGAAACAGTACTTTATTATTATCTATTCTGGCCAGAACAACCATCTTGATACTGAGATAAATTGTGAAAGTCCTCACCAGTCTGAGGCAAGAAAAGAACTTACTTGGGAGATATTCCTCACCCAAATTCACAATCGTTTGTTTTAGAAGTCAGTAACTTGAGGCGCAGGTTATCCACTCTAAAAATGAGTCTGCTAGAATTTACATTGCTAGCAGTGGCACGCTCGCACACCAAAGAAAGCTGACTTGTTGACCAACAAGTGGTCTCCAAGCTAGTGGGGAACTTCGCCCTTCCATATCAGGAGTTAAACACGAAAACGGGTGAACAATTTGGCACGCCCGGTGGGACTTCTCAGTATACAAACTCGGACAGAATCATTCACAGATTTACAAAAGCCGGAAGATCTAGTCAGAACCCACACCAGACATGGAGAAAAACAAGATGGTTCTCAGAGAAGGCCTCGAATCAGAAGAAAGCGACGCTAGGCAGTCTGCCCACGGCAGTACAGGAAGCAGACGTTCCAGGACTGGCTCCAAAAGGGTGAGTCAAATACAGGAGTCGGTACTCCGACAAGAGGTCACAGTACAAAGGAACCAGGACACTCTCGATAACATGACAGCCATGATGCAATGGCAGGTAAACAGACAGTTCCGGAAGGACCGAGAATCCGCCATGGCCAGAAATCCGAACCCAGATCCTGTAATCCAGCAGTTGGATCTTCCTTATGGCCCTCCGCCAGGACTAATATGGCCATACCAGGAAAATCCTCTAGTGGCACAGATAGCTGGAGTGCCAAGCCACACAGAAATTCAGGCTGGTCCGAGGGAGAGGGCCCTCCTAATCAAGAACA